>NC_045786.1:175558259-175799042 GCF_009873245.2 Balaenoptera musculus
GGGCTGTCCCATCCATCCCAACTGTGAGCTGTCCTCCTCACGCCTCCCTGTGTCCTTGTACCCACAAGGAGAAGACACCCAGCACCTCCACCCTGTGCCGCTGGGCCTGCAGAGCCCAGTTGTGGTCTGTCCAGTGCCACGGGGCCCACCGGCCACACTGTTCATGGGCCCAGGAGTCGTGCAGATGGCCCCGATCACCATAACTCTCTTGGAGACCTGGGCTTTGCTCACGCCGGTGCCTCGGTTTCCCCATCGGCTAAACGGGGATGGTCACGTTTCCCCTGCCTACCTCATGGAGCTGTTCTGAGGATACATATAAAAGCACTTTGTCCCTGGGAGGAAGGTGATGCAGAAGCCAAAGCCGTCTGTGACTGAGCCAGTGCAGCCGTGAGCATGTGGAGGGCGGTGTGGCCCTGTGAGGAACACGGGTCCCAGACCATGACCCACAGGACGGGAGCAGGGGTTCTCAGCCCACTGGGTGACCAGTCACCTTCGGGTAAGGCCAGGCTCCTCGTGGGCCTGGTGGCACGGTGTGGGCAGGCTCTGCCCTCGCTGAGGCCCCGTGGAGGTGAGCTCCAGCCCTGTATCCGGGCCACTGCTTCTCCCTCCTCCTGTTGGTCCCCTGGGTCCCCGTCTCCTCAGGGCATGCAGGCCGGTGTCCCGAGTCAGTGTCACGGCTGCAGATCCGGAAGGAGAGGGACTCTGGGCCCAGAACCAAAGGTCTCTGTGCAGCGGCGGGCAGCTCAGAGCGGGAGGGCCAGCATTGCTGCCCTGTCCTCACTCCCAGATATGAAGACCTGACTGGCCTTTGTCCCAGAACAGGTTCCTCATGACAAGACCGGGCCACTTGCTCCCAAAGGCCAGTTGCCTGACCCCTGCACCTGTTCCTTGACCCCCTCCCGAGACCCGTCCTGTCCTCCGGTGGAGAGGAAGATAAGTCCTTGGCAGGGGCCTGAGGACTGGACTTGGGGGGTCCCTCCCCCAGGGGAGGCTAAGGGGTGCCACCGTGCGTTCCTGCAGACCCCCCGTCCAGTTCTTTGTGCATTGTTTGGTTTCTAGGATGTACGTGTTGCTAGGTTTTTGGTTTGTTTTTTTTTTAATGGAAAACAGGATTAATGTAAATAGCGTTTTTGGAAAACAGATTCTAATCTGTCACGTTATGTGACCACGTGGAGTATTTTAAGGTGCTGATGCGACACTAATAAACGCGGGGAGCACTCCCAGGCCTTCCCTCGCCTGCTGTGTGATTCCTCTCGAGCGGTCTCGGCCCCTCCATCCGTCCAGGCGCGAGCTCCGCCCGCATGTCGCGGGCCGGCGCTCCGAGGCCCCCACGCGAGGCGGGGACCCAAGGGGGCCTGGGGTCAGGGTGCGGACGGCTGGGGGCGTCTGCGAGGCGAGCCCCTCCGAGCGGCGCGGGGCCGGGACTCCTCGAGAGCCCGAGATGAAGCCCCGGGCCATGGACACCGGGGTGGGACCAGGTCCGCGTGGCGAGCGGAGCCCCGGTCGGCCCCTGACAACCGAGCCCAGGACGCAGGCGCGAAAACGGGCCGGAAGCGGAAACGGCAGGGCGGAGCCTGTCGAAGCGGAAGTTCGTGGGGCTCGACTCCGCCCCCTCGGGCCTTCCAGAACCGCTGTGGGCCCCACCCTCTGACCCTCCCATCACGATGGGCCCGCCCACGTACCCGTAGTGTGCCCCGCCCCTCCCCCCGGTCCCGTAACCCAGTGTGCCCCTCCCCTCCCCCACCCCGTACCCCTACTGTGCCCCGCCCCTCCCCGCCCTCCACCCAGTGTGCCCCGCCCCCGTCCCCGTAGTGTGCCCCTCCCCGCCCCCGGTCCCGTAGCTTGTGTACCCCGCCCCTCCCCCACCCCTCCCGCACCCCTGCCCCCCTTGTGTACCCCACCTCTCCCCCACCTCCGTACCCGTAGTGTATCCCGCCCCTCCCCCGCTGACCGCCGCCTCCCATGGTTCCCTCCCTTTGACGTTCGCCGTGTGTCCCCATGACCGTTGCCCTGCCACCCCTCAGCGAACTCCTCATCCCCAGACCCCATGGAGTGGAGAGGGCCGGCTGCCGTCTGCTGCGGCGTCTTCACGCGTGGTCGTGCGGGTTGGGGGCGCAGAGCCTGGACCTTGGGGTGTGGCCGGGGGGCGTCGAGGTGAGGTCACAGGGGTCGGGAGGAGGGAGGCGGGGAGAGCGAGGGCGGCCCTTCTTTCTCGCCTGGTCGTTCCGCGCCTTCAGTGCGCCCCGCAGGCAGGGTCCTGAGGAGACGCACCCGGGCCGTCTGGGGGCACATCCGAGGAGCTGGAGCCGCGGTGGGAGAAGGGGCGTCCCTGGGGGAGCCTGCAGGAGGCCGGGCAGGGCGGCGGCCGCAGCTGCTCCGGCCTGGGTTGACCATGTGGAGAAGAATGGCTGTAGGAGCTGGGGACCCAGGACACCCAAGGGGGTCGACCCTGCTGGGTGTCCCTGGCTGAGGCCCACCCGGCACTGTCTGGGCAGTGGCTGGAAGATGAGCCCCACTGACCCTGACGCGGCCTCCCTCTGCCCGAGGGGCACACGTAGCCGCGGGCACCTACCCCCAGAGCCCCAGAGGTGCAGGCGAGCCCCCCAAGGGGCTGGAGGTGGACAGGGGAAGCGTTTGTTTAAGGCCTTCCTGGGGAAGATGCCAGAGTCGCAGCCGTCCCGAGAGAATGGGCGGCCCTCGGCTCCACCAAGCCCAGCGGCGGCCTGGGGCCAGCGCAGTGCCCCGAGCAGCAGTCAGCAGGTGCTGATAGGACTGGGTAAGCCGAAGCGGGCTGTGGCCTCTGGGCCCCCGGGCTCCTCTCGGGAAACCCCGGGGACTGGCCGGGGAGGTGTGGGTGGAGAGGGGGCCTCTCGAGCTGGGGGAGGGCCAAACAGTGTCTGATGAGAAGCGGGTGCTGGGTTGGGGGCCATGCAGAGCGTCAGCATTCTCTTCCCAGAGCCCTGGGTGGACACCAGGGTGGGCGTGGCCCCTCCTGTCCCCCACAGCCGTGGGCTCTGCCCCTCTGCCGGCCACCCCAACCCCGGGCGCCACCGAGCGGAGGGATCCCCGTCAGGGGGAGCTCTGCCCCCAGAGCAGGGACGGCGTCCTACTGACCAGGCAGGCGGGCAGTCAGCCGGAGGACTTGTCAACCAGAGTCTGGCCAAAATGGTTCTGGAGGCGCTTTGAGCCAGCCCCAGTCTGGAGGTACCGCTGCCTGCCTCCCAACCCGGTGGGCGGGCAGCCGCGAGGGGACAGGTCACAGCTCCTCTGGCCCCCGGGGCGCTTCACAAGCAACAGAAGCCACGCCCCCAGGAGTTCTGTATTGTTCCCTGGGCGTCAGGGTCAAAGCCAGGCTAGATGGATCCGGGCTGTGGCAGGCCAGGCTCAGTGGAGCCCGTGAAGCTGTGTGCTTGGACCCGTCTGCGTGGGTGTTCTCGAGGTCGAAGGTTTACGTGAAAAGGTGGTGGAGAAGGAAAGCGGGCTCCTTGTGCCTTACCAGCTGTGCCCTTGCCGGAAACCAGCCGCCCCTCAGCTTCCATGAGGCCGACATCTCAGGATGGGCCAGCTAGGACATAGAACACACAAGCGTGTACCTGTCGGGGGCAAGGACTTCTCGGGAGGGGCCGGGGCATGGGGCTTCCATCCCACCGCGCACCTGCCGATGGACGGCCCGGGCGGCTCCTGGGCAGGGGCGACCTGCCAAGTTTGCATTTCCGGGAGGTGGGGGCCCCTGTGGGTAAGGGGTGTGTGGGGACGAGGCTGGGAGGCAGGAGGCGGCGCAGAGGAGAGGGGTCCCCCACACCCTGCACGGAGTCCCTGCAGTGTCCCCCACACCCTGGCCGCTCCGCCGGTGTCATGCTGCCTCTTCCCTCCACTGCTGCCAGCCCTTGGGCGATGTCAGCCACTTGCTGTGGCCTTGACGGGCGCTCCAGGCTGCCGTCTCTCTGTCCTGCAGGGTGTCCATCCTCTTTGTCCCCTCCTGGCGCACCCTCGGCACGAAGGCTCTTCCTCGGGATCTCCCCACACCTGGGCGTTGTCAGGCGTCGTCTTTCAGGGACAAGCCCGGATGGCACAGGTTAGCCCTACCAGTCCCTTGGTCCCTGCCCTTTCCAGCCCGAGCCCCACGAGAGCCGCCCTCATCTTCAGTGTCACTGCAGGCCCCCAGTGCCCCGCATGGTGGGGACCTGTGCTCACAGAAGGGCAGCGACCTCAGGCTGAGGCCTAGGTCTGAGAAGACCTCCCCTGACAAGGGTCTGCAGACGTCCAGCCTCCCACAGAGAGCTGGGCAAACCTGTGCCTTTCTGCTTCCGAGGAGTCCCACCGAAATGAGTGCAGAGGGCTCTGAGGAAGGCAAGAACCCACAGGACAGAATTGGGCTGGAGGACCGGCCAACAGGAGGTGGCAGCCACATTCCAGTGGGTGGCCACGGGGTGGGCAGAGCTGGAGAGTCAGCTCCCAGCTGCATGGCTGAGGCCACAGAAACAGGAAGCTGCCCCAGCTACCAAGCCCCAGTCTGCCCACGTTGCTATCAGCTATCAGTCCCCGCTTTATTTTATTTTTATTTTATTTTATTTTAATTTATTTATTTTTGGCTGTGTTGGGTTTTCGTTGCTGTGCACAGGCTTTCTCTAGTTGTGGCGAGCGGGGGCTACTCTTCGTAGTGGTGCGCGGGCTTCTCATTGCGGTGGCTTCTCTTGTTGCGGAGCATAGACTCTAGGCACGCGGGCTCAGTAGTTGTGGCTCGCGGGCTCTAGAGCACAGGCTCAGTAGTTGTGTCGCACGGGCTTAGTTGCTCCGTGGCATGTGGGATCTTCCTGGACCAGGGCTCGAACCCGTGTCCCCTCCATTGGCAGGCGGATTCTTAACCACTGTGCCACCAGGGAAGCCCCAGTCCCCGCTTTAAACATGAATTAACAGCCAAGGGCACCAGACATTCGGGGAGGATCTCTGCCATGAAGGAGAGCAAAACACCTGGAAAAAAAGGAGTCAGAAGAACCACAGTGCCAGGCAGAGCAGAGCTGGAGGTGTGTCACCATCCCCAAGGTGACCTGCGCCATCTTGGAAACATTGGCCCACGCAGCCGAGCAAGAGGGGCGGAGAACATGAGCAACTGGGGAGGAGGTGACGCCAGCATCACGGGAGACACGTGACTGTGCCCCGCCAGCACAGGAGAGTGGACTGGAATCCGTCCACGGCAGAGGGTGCGGCGGGAAGAGGGTGCAGACAGCGGCTCGGAAGTCAGTGGTCTTTACAGATGTAAATAGACTCTAGAAGATAAATGAGTGAAAAAGGCACATTTGACAACAGGAATAAGCTTAACAGGAAATAGCGCAAACCTATTTGAGAGAAACTTTAAAACACTCCAGGGCATTATCAAGAGACTTGGCGGTGGGAAGACACCATGTTCTTGGAGAGGAAGACTCACCAGCACAGAGGGTTCTCCCCAGGTGCTTCACAGCTCAGTGTCATCAACGATAAAAATTGCTAAAAGCTCATCTTCCCTTTTCAATTTGGCAAACTGGTCAAATGGAAAAATAAGCAAGAATAGGTTCAGCTCTCACATGAATTCATATCACAAAGCTTCGATTATCAAGGCGATAGGGTCCTGTCATGTGATGCATGGGCCACAGTGCGGAATAGGAAATGTAGAAACTGACCCACATGCCTGCAGACACTTAGTGTGGGCTGAAGATGGCACCTCTTAATCCGTGGCTGTGGGGGAGAGGCGGTGGTGTTTTTGATTGACGCTGGGACACTGTGCAGCTGCCTAGAAGAAAGTAAGTTGTAGCCATACCTCTCACAGAGTACCAGGATGAGCTCCAAATGTGTTGACGTTTTAAATGTAGAAGAATAAAACCATAAAAGTACTAGAAGAAACCCTGGGTAGATCCCTTTATAACCGTGGAGTAGGGGCGGCCTTTCTAACCAAGCCTCAAAGTCCAGAAGCCATAAAAGCAAAGAGAGATACATTTAACCACATGTGAGAAACAAACAAAAAAACCCTCCATCAAGGCAAAATATACACCATGAGCAAAGTCAAAATAACTGACAAGGGCCCTTCTGCCACATGAAGACACAGCAAGAAGACGGCTATCTATAAACAAGGAAGCAGGCCCTTACCAGATATCGAATATTCTGGAGCCTTGATGTTGGAATTCCCACCTCCAGAACTGTATAAGCTAGGTTGTTTGTGAATTACAACCTCACAATGGAAAATGAAGCAGCCTGGTTAATGTCCAACTCCAAATACCAACTCCTCCATCACCACACTTCTGCGAGTTCTCTGCAGCCAGCCTACCCACCAGCCATAGCTCCTTGGGGAAGATTTGTTGAAGTTAAAATGAATGGCTCAGAACTACATTTATCAACATGGATAAACCTCACATAATGCTGAATGAAGATAGCAAGTTGCCCCAGAATATGTTCAATGTGATACCGTATGTAAAGTTCAAAAATATGGAAAACATACTGTATATAGTTAAGGGATACGTATATCTAATAAGTGTATGAAAACATGCATAGGAATAAACTACACCAAGTTTAAGATAATGGTTCCTTCTTTAGAGGAGGAGAGAGGAGTGATAACCTGGGAAGGGGGTATAGAAGGAACAACATTTGATCCTTGAAACTCCAAGTGTGTTCTGCCAGACCAGCATCATCATCATCATTTGGTAACTTGTTAGAAATGTAGAACCTCAGCCATCACTCCAGACCCACTGAATCAGAATCTGCATTTTGACAAGATCCCCAGGTGGCTCACATGTCTAGTAAAATTTGACAAGCACTGTTTTTGGTGGAACTATAGGATTATTGTTAACTGTCTCAAGTGTGAAACTGATGAGTATTGCTGTGTCAAAATGCCTTAATTCTTAGGAGATGCATGTTGAAGTATTCAGGGGCAAAGTGGCATTGCTTTCTGCAACTTACATTCGAAACGTTCAGAAAATAAAAGTAGTTGAGATGAAGTAAAGGTGGCAAGATGCTAACGACTGGTAAATTGAGGTGAGGGGTGTACAAATGTTTATTGCACTATTTTCATCTTTTATGTAGATTATACATTTTCACTATTTCAAATGTAGAATATGTTTAATGGAATTGCTTTGAATTTAAAAATCTACTTGGGGGAAAATTGATTTCTTGACAATATCGAATTTCCTCATCTATGAACATGGTATGTCACTCCACATGTTCAGGTTTTCTTCTCTGTTCTTCAGCAGTGTTGAACAGTTTTCTTCATATAGATTTTATTCATTTATTTTCAATTTACACTTACTCCTAGATATTTGATCGCTTTATTGTCACAACTGTGAATGGATTTTTCTCAGTTATATTTCTGTCTGTTGCCAGTATATAGAAAGCTACTTATTTCAGAATATTTATTTTCTAATTTGTTACTATACTACACTCTTATTTTTTTAATAATTTACCAGCTCATTTTCTTTTTTTTAAAAAAAACAAGTTAACCTCTTTTTTTAATATTTATTTATTTTATTTATTTTTGGCTGTGTCGGGTCTCTTAGCTGTGGCATGCGGGATCTTTCGTTGTGGCTCACAGGCTCTTTGTTGAGGCACGCAGGCTTCTCTCTAGTTGTGGCATGCAGGCTCCAGGGCGCGTGGGCTCTGTGGTTGTGGTGTGCGGGTTCCAGAGCACGTGGGCGCTGTAGTTTGAGGCACGCAGCCTCTCTAGTTGTGGCGCATGGGCTTAGTTGCCCCACGACATGTGGGATCTTAGTTCTCTGACCAGGGATTGAACCCGTGTCCCTTGCATTGTAAGGCGGATTCTTTACCACTGGACCATCAGGGAAGTCCTCTCCCAGTTCATTTTCTTGAAATTTTTAGGAAGACAATGATAACATCTGAAAATAGTGAAAAGTTTGTCTCTTCTAATATTTTTAGAATTTTTTTTAGTTGGCCTATTAAGTTGATTTCCTGCATGATTTAAATAGCAGTGATGGTGAGTATCATTGTCTTCTTCCTGACTTTAATGGAATGGCTGCTAGTGTTTCACTGTTAATCTAATCTAATGTTGCTTTAATTTCTCTTATATTCTTTTTGTTGTAATACGCTAATAACTTTTATTGAATTAGAAATGCCTGTTAAATTATATTAAGTCCCCTTTTGGCATCTTTGGAAATGACTTCATTGTTTTTTCCCTTATAATTTATGAATATAATAAACTTTTTGTAATAAACTATATTTTCATTTCGGAAATAAAAAATAATCGTAGTTGACAAGGTTGCCAAGACTGTTCAATGGCAGAAGGCGGTTTTTTTGTTTTTTGGGTTTTTTTTTTTTGCCCACGCCACATGGCTTGTGGGACCTTAGTTCCCTGACCAGGGATCGAACCCAAGCCCTTGGCAGCGAGAGCACAGGGTCCTACCCACTAGACCGCCAGGGAATTCCCTGTCTTTTCAACAAACGGTGCTGGGAATACTGGATATCTACAAGCAAAAGAATGAAGTTTGACTCTTACCTAATGCCACGTGAAAAAATTAACTCAGAATGGATCAAAGACATAGACGTAAGAACTAAACCTATAAAACTCCTAGAAGAAAACGGGGAAACATCCTGACGCTGGATTTGGCAATGATGTCTTGGATAGGACACCAATGGCACAGGCGACAAAAGTAAAAATAGATGAATTGGGCTTCATCAAAATTAAAAACTTTTGATCATCAAAGGACACTGCCAACAGAGTGAAAAGTCAACACATGGAATAGGAGAAAGCATAATCGACTCCTGAATAACTTGAGGGTTAGGGGCACCGACCCCCTGCCCAGCAGTCAAAAATCTGAGTAAAACTTTATAGTTGGCCCTCTGTATTTGAAGTCCCACATCCTAACCCTAACCACTACCAGTCTGCGGCCTGTTAGGAACTGGGCCGCACAGCAGGAAGTGAGCGGTGGGTGAGTGAGCGAAGCTTCATCTGCCATGCCCCATCACTGGCATTACTACCTGAGCCATCCCCCCTCCCCACCCCCAGGGCAAAATTGTCTTCCACGAAACCGGTCCCTGGTGCCAAAAAGGTTGGGGACCGCTGCTCTAGTACACATTTATGGAAAAAAACCCACGTATAAGCAGACCCATGCAGTTCAAAGCCATGTTGTTTAAGAGTCAACTGTATTTGCAAATCCATATCTGCTAAGGGATTAATATCCTTAATATATAGAGAACTCCTAAAACTCAACAACACCAACAACAAAACCAATAACTCGATTCAAAAATGGCCAAAGGGGGGGCTTCCCTGGTGGCGCAGCGGTTGAGAGTCTGCCTGCCAATGCAGGGGACACGGGTTCGAGCCCTGGTCTGGGAAGATCCCACGTGCCGCGGAGCAACTAGGCCCGTGAGCCACAACTACTGAGCCTGCACGTCTGGAGCTTGTGCTCCACAACAAGAGAGGCCGCGACAGTGAGACGCCCGCGCACCGCGATGAAGAGTGGCCCCCGCTTGCCGCAACTAGAGAAAGCCCTCGCCCAGAAACGAAGACCCAACACAGCCAAAAATAAATATTAAAAAAAAAAAAAATGGCCAAAGGACTTGAATAGACACTTCTCCAAAGATACACAAATGGTCAGCAAGTACACGAAAAGATGCTCAGCTACATTAGTCCTAGGGCAATGCAAGTCAAAACCACAGTGAGATACCACTTCACACCTGTTAGGATGGCTATAATAATAATTTTTTTAAAAAGAACAAGTGCTGGTGAGGATGTGGAGAAATTGGAACTCTTGTACACTGCTGGGTGGAATGTAAAATGGCACAGTCACCACGGGAAACAGTATGGAGGTTCCTCAAAAAATTAAGCATAGAATTATCATATGATCCAGCAATTCCAATTCTGAGTAAATATCTCAAAGAATCCAAGGCAGAGACACAAACAGGTACTTGTAGATCCATGTTCACAGTAGCACTATTCACAATAGCCAAAAGGTAGAAGCAAACCAAGTGTTCATTGACGGATGAATGTGGTAAAAACATGCAATGGGAGTATAACTCAGCCCTAAAAAGGAAAGACATTTTGACACATGGCACAACACGGATGGACCTTGAGGACGTGACGCTGAGTGAAATAAGCCAGACACAGAAGGACAAACACTGTATGGTCCACTCGTTAGGTCCCGAGAGGGGTCGGATTTAGAGACAGAAAGTAGAAGGGTGGGTGCCAGGGGCTGGAGGAGGGGTGGGGAGTGAGCTTAATGCCGACAGAGTCTCAGTTTGGGGAGATGGGAAGTTCTGGAGATGATGTTGGAGATGGTCGCACAACAATGTGAATGTGTTTATGCTAGTGAGCTGTACACTTAAAAATGGTCAAAATGGTAAATTTTATGTTATGTGCATTTTATCCCAGTAAAAAAAACTATGTAAAAAGGGAAGAAAAAAATAGAAGGAACAAGAGATCACTTGATGGAACAGGGCGAAGCAAAACAAATTCCAGGTCCCGGAAGTGGAGCTTCCTGTAACGAGTAGGGTCTGGCCTGGCCCGGGAGGAAGGGCTGGTGAGCACGGCTGGTCCTGAGTTAACCGAGGACACAGCCCCGAGAGGCTTAGATGAATCGCAGGTGAGCGGGGAAGTAGGGCTAGAGACCCGGAGGGGAACTTCAGAACAAGTTCCAGAAGGACCGGGGAGAGGCTGAGCAAGGCCACGCTGGGCCTGATTCTCCCACCGCTGGCCCCACAGGGCTCGGGCCAGTCTGGGCTGGACACCCTAGGCAGCCGGGACCAGCAGGTTGCACTGGAAACAGTGTGAACGCCTGTCACCTTCCTGAGGAAGCCCCAGGCCCATCCCTGTCCCAACACCCACACCGGACAGAGCGCCAGTGTGAGGCCCAGAGGGGCACCTTACACACACATGCACACACACGACACACACCACACACATCACACACAGACACCACACACGCACCACACACACACCACACGCACGCCTGCAGGAGAGGCAGATGGTCCCCAGGATGCACGGGCCCTTCGCAGAAAGGGAGCCCCCACTGGCTAGAAAGAGAACTAAAAGGTATTTGATGTCAGGGAAATAAATGAAGTTCAACTGACAAAAGCATGAGAGGCCAGAGTTCTGGCCAAGATGCAGGGCGCGGAGCCAGCACCCCTGCTGGTGGGAGCTCTGGGGCAGCCCCAGGCAGCGCCTGGAGAAGGCGAGATGCCAGCTGCCCCGCAGGAGCCCACGTGTCCAGCCTGCTGTCCCCACAGTGGGGTGGTGAAGTAATCGGGGCTGTTGGTTCAGGTGAGGGCAGCACAGCAGTGACAGTTGATGGACTAGCCCCTGCAAGTCCACGGGGAAATGTCTCAGAAGCAGGTTGAGAAGCACGCGGAAGAGACTCCGCACCCCGTGGCTCCGGTTACCTGCGTCAGAGACCAGCCTGGTGCCTCGCGTGGTTTGTGGCCACATCTGCTGGTGGCAGGACCGGAAAGCGGGAAGCAAACCCGGGCTCCCGGCTCACCTCCCTCACTGGGGGTGGAGAGAGGAGCCTTGCACGAGACCATATCAATATGTTTTATTTCTTGGGGGAAAAGGTCGGAAGCAGGTACGGCATTGTTCATTTTGGGTAGTGGATTCCTGGGTTTTTTCATGTATTTTCCTTTGTGTTTTTCTCATGTGGTTACCATTAGTTTTAAACTAAACTGTGCCTAAGGCCGGGCTAGGGTGGGACAGCCCTTCCACGGACGGGGCCTTGTGTGCAGGCCCGGGGGCTGGCTGCAGGGACTCCTCCGTGGTGGGCACAGCCCTCCCCTCGCCTGGGGTGCCCCAGGAGTGCCCCAAACACAGCTGAGGCCAGTGGGACCCGAGCCCCCAGGGCCAGCGCCCACAGATGGCGGGAGGCCTTCACTGTGCAGTCTCACCACGTGAGGAGCAAAGCAAGGACCCCGAACCGTGATGATCGGAATCCGTGTTACAAATTGATTTTCAAAAACCTGAAGAGACTGATAACAAAGGAAATTCTAAAGTGGGCCTGGGTCTTCCCTAATGAAGGATTTGTGGGTAGGCGTCCCCAAGCAGCTAAGAAACAAGTCCTCCCCATCAACGAGGTTCCCGCTGCCCAGAGTATCACCCTGACACCAGTGCTGGGTGAGGAGGAGGGGAAAGAGAAAAGGAAAGGAGAGGATGCACCATCTAACTGGAGCACAGGTTGAAAAGTCCTGAACGCGCAGGAAGTTAATAGAACCAAGCAGCAAACTGCACGACCACGAAGGGTAACCCCGTCCAGGACAGCAGGGCCTCTGTTCCTCACAGCTCTGTCCCCAGCGCCAGGAGGGTGCACGGCACGTCGCAGGTGCTCGATGAACATACATTGAGGGGACTTCCCTGGTGGCGCAGTGGTTAAGAACCCGCCTGCCGACGCAGGGGACACGGGCTTGAGCCCTGGTCCGGGAAGATCCCACATGCCGCGGAGCAACTAAGCCCGCGAGCCGCAACTAGTGAGTCCTCGTGCCACAACTACTGAAGCCCGCGTGCCTAGAGCCCGTGCTCCGCAACAAGAGAAGCCACCGCAATAAGAAGCCAGCGCACCGCAACGAAGACCCAAGGCAGCCAAAAATAAATCAATAAAAAATAAAATTAAAAAAATAAAAAACAAAACCTGTCGATTTTTAATAAGGTAGGAAGAAATGGACACTTCTGTAACCTGGCGAAGGGGAGCATCCAGAACCCACAGTGGACGTGCTTCCTGAAGCGTCAAGCGGCAGGCAGGGCATCACCATGACGATGAGGCAGCACACGGAGCTTGCGCAGGAGTCAGGAGAATGAAATGAACCGTGAACGCCTGAAGCAGACACCATCTGCAGCTAGCACACTGTCTACCTAGAAAATCCACGCGGGACAATCAAAATAAAAGACCACTAATGAAAGAGGAAGGTCGGATACATGATCACCATTCAAAACTTAATAGTTTCCAATGCACTAAAAATAACCAACCAGGAAATGTAGTAGCAGAAAGGATCCATTCACTTTAGCAACAGAAACTACGATGTCCTAGAAATAAATCTGTTCTCGTTTGATGCCTATGTGAAGAACACTATAAAATGTGACAAATGACAGAGAATTCCTAAGGGAAAGTTGTATCATATTATTGGGTGGGAAGATTTAATGTTTTAAACCTGCCAGATTTTCCCAAAATAAATAATTCAGGGCAATCCTAATTAGAAAAAAGAAAAAACGTTTTTCATGAATCTTGAAAATTTTATCTTAAAGGTACACAGCGTTTCTGGCAGTGTATTAGTTATCTGTTAGTGCATAACAAAAGTCTCCAGAATTCAGCCGCTTAGAACAATAATAAATATTTTTGTCCCAGTTTCTATAGGTCAGGAGTTTGGGAGCTGCTTAGCTGTGTGGCTCTGGCTCGGGGTCTCTCGTGAGGTTATTCCAAGACGCCAGGCAGAGCTGCAGTCATCCGGAAGCTTGAGGACGGCTGGAGATCGTGGCTGCCTCGAGCGGCTGGCGAGTCAGTGTTCTAGATCCCCGGCGCTGGTGGAGACGCCGGTGGAGATGGTTGTCAACCTCAGGCTCAGGTGGGCTTGGTGGGTTTTGATTACATCACAAGACTAGGAAGAGAGCTGCCTCTGAACAAGTGGAGGGGAAGTGGCTAGAAACAACACCTGAGCGAGCCAGAAGAAGACAGAGAAAGACCCTAAAATAGGCAAGACCAACAAAGCAGGAGACGCGGCAGAAGGGGAATTAGCAGTGTCGGTCAACTCAGGTTAAAGGCAGCTGTTGTCAGAGCGGGCTGCAAACCACCCAAGCCCTCGACACGCACATGGAAGGCTGCGGAGAGAAGGATGGAACATTCCCACAAGTGGGAGGAGGCCTGCTGTCAACAGTCTGGCATTAGTTCAGCGGTGCTCAGTTGCCAGACGCCGCCAGCGTCCCGTGGGCTCTGGGGTCAGGGCGGGTGGACGCCCCTCCGCACACAGCAAGGCGGCCTGGTGGGCGCCCTCCAGGGAAAGGAGCAGGAGGCGGGGTACCCATGCGGTGTGGGCAAAAGAAAACAGTGTATTACTGCAGAGGAACAACATAATTTGAAAAATTAGAGATTTTAAAATTTTTTACTTGCAAAAGAAGCCATGCAAGAGTTTTTTTTTTTTAATATTTATTTATTTATGTATTTTGGCTGTGCCGGGTCTTAGTTGTGGCACTCGGGATCTTCGTTGCGGCACGCAGGATCATTAGTTGTGGCACGCGGGATCATTAGTTGCAGCATGTGGGATCTAGTTCCCCGACCAGGGATTGAACCCAGGCCCCCTGCATTGGGAGCGTGGAGTCTTAACCACTGGACCACCAGGGAAGTCCCCATGCAAGAGTTTTAAAAAAGAAGAGCAGGGCATGTCGTGTGGTGCTGGGGCAGAAGTTGGCAAGAAGACTTATGACCTGCACAAACAGTCCAGAAATGGACCCTGGTTTAAATCTGGGAATTTAATTTCCGAGATTCTGCAGAGCAGTGGGAAACAGACTTTTCAATGAATGGTATTGGGGTGATTGGCTATCCATTTAGAAGATCGTAAAGTAGATCCCCACCACTCATCGCACACACACACACGCGCACGCACGTGCTGAACATTAAAACCAAACCACAGAAGCACAGGGAGAATGTAGCAGTGTTTAGAATCCAAGTGGGAAATGCCCATTTTAGGCCAAATCCATAAAGGAAAATCCTGACAAATCTGACTGCCGTTTTTAAAGGCTAGTACAATCAAAGACACAAAAGTGTTACAGGACACTCTGGAAGAAAATACTTGTAATATTTAGATCATACAAATGTTTACCAACCGGAATCTGTGGAGAGATGCTTCAGAGCAAAGAGAAAACAGTTTTTAAAACTGAGCAGAAAAGTGTGTTAAGTCTATGGATTTACAGTTCATAACGGAGAAACGAAATGGGTGCTAAATGTGAAAAGACTGGCAAAAATGACAAAGACAGACCCGGGCTGTTTGGTGGGGCTAATGGCGGACTCTCGGAGGGCTCACGCCAGGGATTGCTCCCCGGGGCTTCCGCTGCCAGTGTCCTCGTCCTCACGGTGAGACACAGCACACCCCGCCTCCGCAGGAGACCCTCCAACACCAGCAGATGGAGAAAATGAGGTCTAAAGAACGGAGTGATTTGCAAAGGAATTGAGTCAACGCTGTATGTGGAAGTCAACGAAAACTGATCAGCGTAGTGCAATATTTGAAGACTCAGTGATATTTGGAAATTTCTGGCAAGGTTTCTGGAGCACTTCTTTTTCCATCCAAGATAAAGCCTCTTAGCCAGGCCAAAACATTAAACTTTGCTTTATGCAGAATCATTTGCTGGAGAGAAAGCAACACAGGGAAATTGATTACATTTTGTGTAAAATAATTGCCTTAATGTAGCATCTCCTGTACGCAGCGTTCACTGGGAAACAGAAACGGCCGTCAGAATGGCTCTGCCTCAGTTTGTTAGCGTCAACTTGACCCAACTTAGTATTTGCCACTTGCAGAAACCAGTGTCCAGCGAAGACTCTGGCATCTGTCTGGGGCACTGGGCTTGCATCTCAGCCCACCTCTGCTTTGCTTCACTGAACAGATTTAGGTGGCTGGGTCATGACTGTTCTGCTTTAGATCAATGACATTTCTGGACCCAGAGAAAACATGAATTAATTAAAGTTTCTAAGTAGCTAGTATGGGCTAGGAGTTCTGCTAGGTGACTGGGATGAAATATACCTCTGTTCCCAGGAAGTCCTCAGCCCCGTTAGGGAGGCAGGCACAGTTACAATTAAGGCAGTGAGGGCTACAGTACACACATACAAAGGGGAGTGGGATAGTGGGGCTATCTGGTAGAGCCTGGCAGCAGAGTGGAGAGCAAAGAAGTGCTTCCAGAGTCTCAAAGGATGAGTAGAAGTTAGCCTGATGAGGGCCCAAGAGGGGGATGGCATGGCAAGTGGGCAAAGAACTCCAGGGAGAGTGTGAACAAAGCCAGGGAATGGTTTTGAACAAGGAAGTGATTGGTGCTCCAGGAAGATTGTTTCTGTTTTCAGTGTCTGTAAGTCTGTTTCTGTTTTGTAAATAAGTTCATTTATATGGTTACCAAAGGGGAAACGTGTTGGGGGGAGGGATAAATCAGGAGCTTGGGGTGAACATACACCCACTACTATATACAAGGTAGATAACAAACAAGGACCTACTGTATAGCACAGGGAACTCTACTCAATATTCTGTGATAACCTACATGAAAAAGAATGAACATATGTATAACTGAATCACTTTGCTGTGCACCTGAAACTAACACAACATTGTAAATCAACGACACTCTAATAAAACTAGAATTAAGAAAAGGAAAACAAGATGATAAAGACAGATCTGTGTGGAGTCGGTGAGGACGCAAGGGAAACAGTAGTTCTGTTTTACTGGTTTGTCAAAGAACCAGTTTGTGATCATTGGACACTATTTTTTTCGTTTTAATTTATTCACCAGTCTTTCCTAATTCTGTCTTTAAACTTTCAGTGAACTGCTTTTGTTGCTGTTTTCCTAGCTTCTTGAATTGTTTGCTTTGTCCCTCGTTCCAGGGCTGTTTTCTAATTTTCCAGCCTTTAAAGCTATCGTGTGTCTTCAGAGGGCAGCTTTGGCCACCCTCTTGGCCGGTGGGAGTCCCCTCTGGCTCCTCCCGGGGACTGGGTTTCCCTTCCACTCCTGCGTCCGCGCCCACAGAAGCACCTTGTTCTGGTTTCCAGTTGGGCCCACGGGGGGTCTTTTCTGCCCGTGGCCTGGAGCCCGGCCAGTGTGCACGATGGTTCCTCTTGCTGGTGAGAATGGGGGTCCCCTGTGTGTGCTCTCTGTTAGGTCAGTCTACTTAATTGCTTCGATCTCTTTGCAAAATCTTATGCCAGTTTTATTACCACTCGCGGGCGCATAATTGAGAACAGCAGCCCTGCCTGGCCCTGCGGGGTCATGGCTCAGCTGCCCGCGTCTGCCGGCTCCCCCACAGGGACTGCGGGCCGCACCCGCCCCGAAGACACCTCCCCCTCCCCGGACCTGGAGTCGGCCCATCCTTTTACCTCAACCTGCTGCGAATGTCTGCTCCCCGGTGACCCCTGGAAGCCTGCCCACAGCTGAATGTGGGGAAGTTTCCTCAAATGTCGAGGTTTCTCTTCTCGACCACTTCTCTTTTTCCCTGGAGGTAATAATCGCGCCCTCCTGCCCCTTCTTCTTCATTTTCTGTGCACTGACTATTGATTCTTTCCCAAACTTTCCAGAGAAACTGTGACACTCGGCTCGACAAACGACCTGACCCCTCAGGTCTGGGGGTTCCACCACCCCTGCCTCTGTGCCACCCTGTACCTGCCTCACCCAGGGACCCTCCCTGCCGCTCCTGGCCGGGACCCCCAGTTCCTGGGCCCTGGGTGTCCCTCCTGCCGGCTCCCCCCTTGTCTGCTGGAGCCCCTCATCTCGCAGCTCCTCAGAAGGCCCTGAAGATACTCAATGTCCTGAGACTTTAAAGTTCTGAAAATATCTTTATTCTGCCTGCACACTTGAGTGATACTTTGGTTGGGTGAAAATTCTCGGTGGCAAATAATTTTCTTTCAGGCTTTTTAGGCTGTTGTTCCATTGCCTTCCAGCTTCCAGTGGGGTTGCTTGATGCCCTGGACCCTGCGGACTTCTCATCCTTTGTATGTGCCCTGCTTTTTAGTCTCTGGAAGTCAGCCTCTTTCTCCGCTTGCCCTGGTTCTGAAATATCACCACACTGTCCTCTGGTGCCAGTCTGTTCCCTTCGTGGTGTGTGCGTGTGTGTGTGTGTGCGTGTGTGTGTGTGTGTGTTCATCTTCTCTGTTCTGTCTCTTTCTGAAAACTCTATTAGTTGGATGTTGGGCCTACGTGATTGACTCTCCCATTTTCTCATATTTTGTTACCTTGGCTTTTTGGGCTTTGCTGCCACCCCTTCTATTATCAGCATTTGCTGTAATGATGCTCTGTGACAAACCACTCCAAAATTTCCATGATTCACAACAGCAAACTTTTGTTTTTCCGCTCGCAGGTTGTGTGTCTTCCATGCCTCTTACCCTCAGAGGTCTTCCCAGCAAACCCTGTGCTCGTGTGGACACAGAATCTCAGGAGGCCCACTCAGACCACACTGGCAATGCATGTGCTCTGTCAGCATCCTGTGGACCTGCCCAACATCAGTGAGGCAGGAAAATATACTCTAGTGGGAACCGGCGTGACGTCACATGTTAAAGGGGAGGTGTAGGATTTGATGACAGGAAGGCAGTGACGAACTAGGGTCAACAGTGTACCCCAGCACCTTCTATAGAAGTTTTAATTCTGACATCATATTTTTAACTTGAAAGAGCTCATCCCTGTTCTCTGAACAGCCCTTTTTCACATCATCCTCTTCTTGTTTCATAGGTACATTGAATCTAGGAGAACAACAGTTACAGGGGGAGGTGGCCTGCTTTCTTCTGCTCCCTGTAATAGCTCCCTGTCCTCTGAGTTTCTTCTGCCCGGGTTGGTGGTTTGGCCTCTGTGTTTCACACTGGAGACGTTCTCAGATTGGGGGCGGGGGCCGCTCTTGGTCTACACTGAAGAGTGGGGCACGCAGGGCTGGCTGAAGGCCCCGTGCGCCAGGCAGCCTCACCAGTGGTCACGCTCTTTGTGGGGTGATCGGGCAGGTTTGGGTTGCTCTGCATTGGGCACCCCCCACTCTTAGTGTCTGTAGGCCTCTTCTCTGGGGCTGGCCTTTCTCCCCAGAAAGGACCCCTCCCCTCTCCTGCGCAGAAGGGGAGCTTAGCCAGGCTGCCACTGTTCTTGGTGCAGAGTGGGAAGAGGGGCTGGGGGCTTCACTTTCTTTGGCTTAAACAACAGAAATGTATCGTCTCGCAGTCTGGAGGCAAGAAGTTCAAAATGAAAGTGTCAGCAGGGCTGGTTCCCTCTGAGGGCTGCGAGGGAAGGGTCTCTTCCAGGCCTCTCTCCTTGGCTTGTAGACGGCCATCTTCTCCCTGTGTCTTCTCACATCATCTTCCTTCTGTGCGTGTTTCTGGGTCCAAGTATCACTTTTTTTTTTGGGCCATCCTAACCATTTTGAAGTGTATGGTTCAGTAGTGTTAAGTATATTTGCATTGTTGCGAAACCCATCTCCAGAACTTTTCCATCTCGCAAACCTGAAACTCTGTCCGCATTAAGCAGCACCTCGCCCTCGCCCAGCCCTGGCAGCCATCATTACATGTTCTGACTCTACAGATCTGATGACCCTAGGTAACTCGTATGAGTGGGCTAAGACAGCGGTCCCCAGCCTTTTTGGCACAGGTACTGGTTTCATGGAAGACAATTTCTCCACCGACGGTGGGGCCGCGGGGGGGGATGGCTCAGGCGGTAATGAGAGCGACGGGGAGCGGCAAATGAAGCTTCGCTCGCTCACCCGCCGCTCACCTCCTGCTGCGCAGCCTGGTTGGCGGGGGTGGGGGGGAGCCGGGGATCCCTGGACTAAACAATATTTGTGTTTCCTGTGACTGGCTTATTTCACTACACATATTGCAGCCTGTGCCAGAATGTCCTTCCTTTTTAAGGCTGGATAATATTCCATTGTGTGGATGGACCACATTAGGCTTATTCATTCATCCGTTGATGGACATTTGGGTTGCAGCCACTTCTTGGCTACGGTGAATAATGCTGCTATGAACATGAGTACAGAAATATCTCTTTGAGACTTGCTTTCAATTCCTTTGGATCTATACCCAGAAGTGGGATTGTTGGATCATATGGTAGTTCTATTTTTAATTTTTTGAGGAATGGGGACTGAGTTTGTCTTAATCCTCTCTTTATTTTTAGCATGGCACCCTCCCCTGCCCCCCAAGGCACTCCAGAGGGTGACCTCCTGGCTTCCCCCAGGGAGGCAGCGGGATGGCTCCCTGGCTGGGCAGAGCAGGAGAGGCTCTGAGGGTCTTTCACGGACAGCCCACCTGGGAAGGTCTCCCTGCGGGGAGGGAGCCTGCAGCGGTGCAACCCGCTTCTGGTCTTTGCCCGCTAGTAACCGCGTTCCAGCCTCTGCCGACAGCCCTCCAACGCCCGTGCCTCACTGCCTGTTCCTGTGTCCCTATGGACGCCTGAGCGATATTTTTCGCCCTACGCCTCTTTATGGTCATTTTAGAGGGGCCTGGGGAGGAGGCTGACCTTTGGGTCCGCCTTTCTTGAGGCGGCCGCAGTCTCGCTGCCTGTTCTGGGGCCTCCCCCGAGTGTGGGCCAGCTCTGCCCAGCCAGGACCGGGCAGCAGCCGGAGGGCCACGGCCTCCGCGGTAATGGCCCCCAGCATGCAGGGGGGCGACCCGTGCACGCGAAGGCAGGGCAGGTGCTGGCCGGGGTGCCCAGGGGCCGAGCCGCCGGGCACGGCCACGGAAGGCCCCAGGACCAGAGGCTGAGGACCTGCCCGCCCGCCGGCACTGGGGAGGCCGAGCGCACCGCACTTTGGAAGCGGCCCCCTCCGCGTGGGGGGTGCAGAGGGTCGGCGGGTGCGGGACCCCCAGGCGCGGCCGGCGCGGACCCCTGCCCTGTCCCCGCAGGTGTGCGAGCCGCAGGGGAGCAGGCCCCCGAGCCGCCGCCGGAACGTCAGCATAGACGAGCGCTGGCGCCCGGCCGTGCTGGGCGGCGGCGAGAGGCCGGGCCTCGCCGGGGCGACCCTCTCCTACAGGGTGCGCGGGGCGGGGTGCGCCGAGGGCCCGGTCCTGCCCCGCCCCGCCCCGCCCCGCTCGCCCCGCCCCCTGGCCCCGCCGTCCCCGCAGGACCTCGCGCAGATCGTGGCCCAGCTGGTGTCCGAGGACGTGGACAAGGACGTGCTCTTCCCCCATCCACCGAGGTCCGCCGAGTCCGGCAGCGCCTTCCAAGGCTTCCTGGTCCGGAGCGCGCCTTTCTGGCGCAACGTGACTCTGGAGGCCCAGGCCCCGAGGTCGCCGCCCTCCTAAGAGACGACTCAGCCCCGCCTGTCTGCCTTCGGTGCCTTTCCTGTGGGTCCTGGGGAGGCGGCCTGCCAGGTCTGGGGCGCACGGCCCCTGCGCCCTCCCCAGTGCCCACCAGACAGTCATGACCAGCCCAGGGATGAGAAAACAGGCCTGGGAGGGCGTCTGGCTGCGCTCTCCTCAGAACACTCACCCCTGAGGCCTTGGAGGCCACCTCCGGTTGGGGTGACTTGCCCCAGCCCAATCTCCAAGGGGCCACCTGGCGGGGCCTGAGGGACAGGGCAGAGTGGCCCTCCAAGATGGCCCTCTGGGCTGCCAGGAGAGGCTGCCCACACCCCCCAGGGGCCGTCATCCTGGGGACAAGCCACCGTGGGCGGCCTGGGAGGGGTGCGAGGCCTTGGCAGTCCCCCCTTCGGGGCCTGGGTCACGCACAGCCCCTTAGCTGGCCTGCGTGGAAGGCGTCTGGGCTGGGGAGCCTCGCCCCTTGGGGAACTGGGTGCCTGCCTGCAGGGGCAGTGAGGTGGGACCAGCGATCTTCCAGGAGCGGGGAGGTTCTGGTCATGAACTGCTTGGTACTGGTGCCCGTCCAGCCCAGGAGCACTGGCTCTCCAGGAGGCCCACAGGGGCACATGTAACTTGGGGGTGATGCCGTGATGGGGAGAAGCCCAGAGCCTGCGGGAGCCAAGGAGGTTCCCAGCACAGAGGGAGGCTTCCTGGAGGAGGTGATGCCACCCGTCTCTGCACAGGGAGCTTGTAGCGGGACAGGGCCTGAGAAGGCAGGGTGGGGTAGCTGTGAGGAGCTGGCCCTGGCCTGCCACGGTGTCTGCCTATGCCCCGAGGTTGAGGGGTGGGCGGGTGGGTTCTGGGCTGGGGGTGACATGGGGCTGCATTTTGGGGAGACCAAGCTGGAGGGGAAGAGGAAGTGGGAGGAGGGGAAGAAGGGAGGTGATGATAGGCTCCCAGCCCGTGTGGGGGGGTGGAAGGAGGGCAGCAGGTGCGGTGCCATCCCCTGGACTTGGTGACTGACAGGGGCTGACTGGGGGCAGTGTGTGTGGGTGGCCGTGAGGGAGGGGGGCTTTGGGCAAGATGAGGTAATCAACCCCCACCCCCAGGCCCAGGGTGAGGGCAACGCCTGGGTTTCTGCCTCCCTCCCAGAGCCAGCTGCTGAGGTGCTGCGACCCCACCTGCCCATCCTGGCCTCAGCGCAGGCCCCTCCTCCAGGAAGCCTTCCAAGATCATGCAGCTAGGCCCCCACCCTGTTCTCTCTGGGGTCCCCTGAGTATAATCTTGTTCCAGGCCTGTGCCTTTCTCAGGATCCCTAGACCCCTAGGGTTAGTGGCGGGCCGCAGGGATGTGGGGTGGAGGCTGGGGCTGGGGGAGGTGTCCTAAGACGTGGGGGAGAAGGGTGGAGGTGAGGGTTAGGCTGGGCCCTGGGGGACACCACGACTCCCTCCCCCTCCTTCTCAGGGACCCTGGTGAAGTGGGGAGTAGGTGTCAAAGGCCAGAACCTGCTCTGGGCCAGGCTCCATGCTGGCCAGGAGGAGCCCCTCCCATGCTAAAGTGCCAACAGTTATGATAGAGGTGACAAGTGCTGTGGAGTTCTCTGCCCCAAGTGACCTTAAAGGACTCCATGTCCAGGGCCTCACTGGGCTCACCCTGCCAGGTCTCTTGGTCTCACTTAGAGTGTCTCATGAGGCCGCAGTTGGATGGGGTGGGTCCAGGATGCTGGGCTGGCCGGCCCTCTGTCCTGCGAGAGGGCCTCTCCTCTGCACCAGGTCTCCCCCACTGGGACCACCCAGCACTCCTCACCACATCAGCAGAAGTCGCGGGGCTCCCCTGGTGGAGCCTGTGGCCCACTCCAGTAAGGCGTGGAGCCCCAGGACAGGTGACAGTGCTGCAGATGGTTTTGTTGTCACCCTGGGTGTGTTGGTTTCCTATCGCTGCCCTAACAAGTTACCGCAGACTTAGTGTCTTCACACAAATCCATGGACGCTAAGTTCTGTAGAAGTCTGAAACGGGTCTCGCTGGGCTGAGATCAGGGCGTGGGCAGGGCTGCCTTCCCGCTGGGGGCGCCAGCCTTCTCCAGCTCCTCGGGGCGCCGGCACGCCTTGGCTCGGGGCCCCGTCCTCCATCTTCAAAGCCAGCAGCGCAGCGCCTCCTCCTCCGCTTTTAAGGACCCTGTGATGATGAGGGGCCGCCTGGACACCCCAGGATGGTATTTTAAGGCCACATGGTTAGCAACCTCAACTTCCCCCTTGCCGCGTAACCCAGCACGGCCACAGGTTTGGGGTGAAGATGTGACACCTCGGAGGGAGGGGCACACGGCATCGAGTGGCTGGAGGCTGGGGCCCGCGCAACATCCCAAGAGCAGAGGACACGCCCCCGCCCCCAGCTGAGAATGACCGGGTCCCAACCTCACCAGTGACCCAGCTGGGAGCCCCTGGAAGAGAGGAGGGTCTAAGGGGGCCTGGGAACCCGGATGAGAGGAGGGGGTCACCCAGCAGACAGGTCAGACAGCACCACTCTGGTTAGGACACTGCCCCCGGTCACTGCTGACGGTGGGCATTGCAGTGTCCCTTTGCTCTGCTTCCCAACCGGGAGGTCCCTTCCTGAAGTCTAGGAGGAGCAATGCACCTCCCCAGACTCACAGGGACACCGCCGGGCAGGGGGTCTGCTTAGGTTCTCCTGTGGCAGAGAGGACGGCCACCATCCCGTGTGGTCTCCCTTGTACCCCAGCACCCGCCTGTGCTCGTGGATCAGGTGGGCTCAGAGCAGGAGCAGAGGCCACTCTGGACACCCCAAGCAGAACGGGGAGCCCCCCAGCCCAGCCCACAGGGCACGCCCCCCCCCCCCCCCCGAGGGCTGGCAGGGCGCCTGGGAGGTGTGTGTAGTTCATGCCCTACCGAGGGCCGCAGTCAGTCACTGCCCAGTGTTGCCGGTTGAAAAAAATGACTTCACTGGCTTTACAAGCACACTTGCTCACTATTCAGCGATCCAGCAATAGAGTTTAAAAATCTCGCCCACAATTTCATCATCGAGAGGACCGCGCTGTCGACATTAGGTGGAGGTTGTTCAGATATTTCTAAAGGCCTAGGCAGAGGCGAGAGGATATGTGGAAATACAGAATAGGGACTTCCCTGGCTGTCCAGTGGTTAAGACTTAGCCTTTCAATGCAGAGGGTGTGGGTTCGATCCCTGGTCGGGGAGCTAAGATCCCACATACCTTGTGGCCAGAGAACCAAAACATAAAACAGAAGCAATATTGTTAACAAATTCAATAAAGACTTTAAAAGTGGTCCACATCAAAAAAAAATCTTAAAAAAAAACCAGAATAAGTGTAGAATTCTCCTTTCAAATTTTTAAAAATTTAATTCTAAGGGAAAACATGATCGCTGAAATTAGATGAACGCTTCTTCACCCCAAGTTTACAAGATTTTGCTAAGATTATTTTTAGAAATTACGACAAACATTGAGAGATGGGTGTCACTGGGCTTTGGGTGGTGTGCGTCCATCCGATGCCGGGCTTTGAACGGTGAAGTGTGCGGGCACCTCACCGCTGGCCCCGGCCCACCTTGCAAAGTCACTCCCGTCCCCTGCGCGCCACGTGTCATATCTGCATCCCACCGGGGGGCCGAGCTCACCGCCAGCACCTGCCCACTCAGTCTTTGTTTCAATTACATCTTTCTTGGCTGTCTTAAAGGTCAGCTTTCACATTTTTAAAGAACTTTATTTCTCAGGTTCTTCTAGGTTTAAAAATGTTTTCCTGAGGCCTTTAAACTCGCATGAGAACTTGGCTGGGGCAGGATTCTTCAGTTTAGCTTTCTTACCCTCGCGATTTGCTCTTCAGGCTTTGAATGTTGCTGGAGAGAACAGGGCCAACTTGGGGTTTTGTCTTTGTATGTGACATGCTTTCTCTGAAAAACACTTCTAAGAATCCCTGAAGTTCAGTAAGCAGGCAAGGTGGGTCTCCGTGTGACTTGCACCCCACCGTGGTCCTGGAGGCTCCGAGGTGACTCCGGGGGAACTTTCTTGTAGTGAGTCTCTGAGAGTTTTTTCTAGCCGCGCACGGCCTCTGGCACCGTGTGCCTTCCTCTGAGGCCTCTTGCCTCCACGTCTGCTGCTGCTTCCCCCATCCCTCACCAGAGGTCAGCTCAGGTCACTCGGGGCTCTCCAGGCCCTGCACAAGGACGCGGCCCCGTTGAGTGGCCTCTGGGCCACTTCACCCACCGTTGGACTCCCATGGGTCCCTCCTTCACCGATGTCCCAGCCTCTCCAGACAAACAGTGCCCCCACTATGATCACCCTGTCCCCTGACCCTCATCACTTTGTCTTCAAGGCCCGTAATGTCATGTTTATCACCTCTCCCCCGCTCCCCACTGGACCGCACAGCCTTCCCTGTTAGTCACCCGACATCCTGCCCCTCGCTGTTCCTTGTTCCAGCGACGGCATGATTTTGAGGAACTGTGTTTCCTCAGCTCTTAAACCTTGCTCTCATTCTGCTGTCCCGCCATCTACTCTCTGACTTCTGATTACCGATCTCACATTCTGTCAAGCTCCTAAGATTCCAGGGCTTCTGTGGAGTTGTCTTCTGCTTCTTCAGGTCTCTTCCGCTGCGCCTCACCCCCGCCCCCTGCTGTCCTTGTGGCCGAGGATGTGGCCACACCTTCACACACCCTCCCGGCTCTCTCCTGAATGTCTACTTCCTCTGCTACTAAATGGATGAATTCCTAAGTCTTTTTTGCAAGGTGTCTCGGGTCTGTTGGCCTGCCGCTGAGCTGGTGTAAGGGCTGGGCATTGCATGCAATCCCCCTTTTTTGTTAGTCTGGAGAGGGGAAAGCAGTGTGGAAGCCAACGGAGGAGCGGGGGCTCTGTGCTGTCTCCCGAGGGTTTATTAGACGTCACTCTGCTTTGGGAGGGGGAGACCTGTTATTCCAGCGGCTTCCCTGAGACGCGGCCCGTGGCCTTGCTTCCGGTGGAGGTCAGCCCGGACTGCCGCTCACCCCCACGGCCCGTCCAGGGAGGAGAACAGCCCCCGCCCTTTGTTGCTTCTCCCCGCAGCTGCAGCTGGCAGGCGGGCGGCCCTGCGGAAAGCTGAAAGCCCTGCCTGGGCACTTATCGGTGGTTCTTAACTAACTTTATGGTCGACTTGTTAGGTGTAGGTGGAAGGGGACTTCATGCTGCAGCTTCGCTGTCCAGATGAGGAGATGCAGGCCACGAAGCTAGGACGGGGGCCTGGGGGGAGGGAGACCATTCCACCCCCAGCGCACCCCCTTGGGGAACCTGCCTAAATATCCTCAGCCCTAAGCTCCTCCCTTGCAGCCGCCGTCAATCACGGCGGAGGTGCTCGGCCGGGGCCTCTCCTGAGCTCCACCCCCTCGCCACTCCCCTCCGTGTCTCGAAGGGATGTCCCTGAGTGGACAAGCAGTCACCCTGGGGCCCCGACACCTCCCTCCGCTGGCCTCCTAGCAGCCAGGTTGGTCCTGGCTCCCAGCGTGGCCGGGTACCCGCTTCTCTCCACCCGGGACTCCCCCTGCACCCACTGCTTTTCCTTGCGGGGTGCGCCCAGGCCACCGCGCTCCCCACCATCCTCGGACCTTAAGCTCACACTCGGTTGCAGGTTCTGCCGGGCCTGGGGAGGACAGGCAGGTGCCTCACCCACAGGGGCCCGTCCAGACTCGCTGTTCTGGGCACGCACCGCCCCCCGCCCCAGCAGCCGCGGGGTCTGGGCCGTGTCAGAGAGGCCTGCGGGACCCCCGCTCTCAGGCGGGGCCTCGCAGAGGGTCCTCTGGGCACGGCCACGCGCCTCCCTTGGCCTTCTCCTCAGGCCACAGTCCGGGGAGGCAGCGCCCGCACGGAGGTGGGATGGGGGCGCCGCCGCTGTCCAGGCGGGCCGTGGGGCTGGGCCGTGGGGCAGGCACAAAGACCCCCGGCGTGAGCGGAGAGGGCCGGGCCGGGAGTCAAGAGGCCGCGGCTGGGCCGCTGCGCTTCAGGGAAGTGGGGGACTCGGAGGGGACCCTGCGACAGGAGGGAGGGTGGGAAAGAGGAGCGGGAAGGCCCAGGAAGGACTCGGACCGGCGTGGACGGCTGGGGGGGCCGCTGCGGGGAGGGGCGTGGGGAAGACCCGGGGGCCGCGGGCGGGCGGCGGGGAGCGCGCGACCGCGGGCGGTTAACGGCCCGCGCGGTGGGCGGTTGCGCCCGAGGCCCCTCCCTCCCCGCGGCCGCTCCTCCTCTTCCTCTCCCGCCCGCACCGCGGCCCTCGGTCCCTGCGCGGCCTCGGCGGCGGCGGCGGCGGCGGCGGCGGCGGCAGCGGCGGCCGGCGGAGGCGGCGGCGGCAGCAGCAGCGGCGGCGGCGGCGGCGGCGGCGGCGGCAGCAGCAGCGCGGCCCCTTTAAACCGCCCGCCCGCCCGCGCCCCCGCGCCTCGCGCCCGCGCGCCTCCATTTTCGCGGCCGCCCGCGCCGAGCCCCGCGCCCAGCCCGGCCCAGCCTGCGGCCTCCGCCGCCGCCGCCGGACATGGCCGCCAACATGTACAGGGTCGGAGGTAAGGCCGCCGCCTGTCCGCCCGCCGCCGCCGCCGCCTTTATGCGCCGCGGGCCCGACCCTGCCACCCCGGGCCCCGCCGGCCCCCATCCCCCCAGCCCCCGCCGGGGCCCCATCCCCCCCCGGGCCCCATTCCGCCCCCCATCTCTTCTCCCCTCCCTGCCTCGGTCCCAAACCGCCGCCCCGGGCCTCGCCATACCTCCGCCCGGGTCCCCTCTGCACCCCCTGCCCGGGTCCCCCGTCGTGTCCCTCCCTCCCCCATTTTCCCTTCTTCCCCTTCCCCTTCCCCTCCTCCGCCCGCCTCCCCATCGGCCCAGCCCCCCCATCGGCCCACTTCTGGTCCCCTCCCTCCGCCTCTGCACCCCTCCCCCGCTGCAGGCCGTCCCGGCTGGGCCGTCCTTCCCCCTCCCCCGGCAGCGCTCACCCACTCTTCTGCACCCCACCCCATCTCCTTCCCCTCCCCCCCCCCTTTCTGAGCAGCCCGTTCCTCCACCGCCACCTCTGCCCCGGCCATGCTCGTCCCAACCCGAAGTGACCCCTTGGGCCGGCCCTCACGAGCCGGTGCGGGTAGTGGCCGAGCGGCGCACCAGGGAGGCGGGGGCTCTGCCCACCTGTTGGGGGCCGACCGTGTAGCCTGTTGGGCCCTGGCAGAGGAACTGTGGAAGGCTCTGGAGTCTCAGAGCATCCTTCTGGGCCAGGGACCTGGCGGGAGCCCCCCACCCCGGAGCAGAGCAGGAGCACGTGGTCGGGGGAGGGGGGTGCTGGCTGCCCTCCTGGGAGCGGGAGTTTGGGGGCCGCAGGGGTGTGGAGCGCCCACCGGGGCAGGCAGGGCTGGCTCGGGTGCTGGGGTGGAGAGTGGGTCCCCTCTGGGGTGGGGAGCCCCATGCGTGGGAGCCCAGGGGCGGCTGAGAGCTACCCCTTGGGCCGGGCGTGTGCTTGGGGGCTTCCCCTGGCAGGGTTCCCTCTCCGGGTCCTCAGCAGCCTGTGGTCACCCCGAGCATGCTTTTCTAAGACACCCCCAAACTTTTTGCTGCGTCCTGTTTCCCCAGCCCTGCAGGGAGGTGCTTTGCAAGGGTGCGGAAGAGGCAGATAGCCCCCTGGTTAGGGGGCCGCTGAGCTGGCTGAGGCCCTGGGGGGCTTCCTTCCTGGGCTGTTCGTCCTCCCAGTTGGGCCCCAGGAAGCCGCCGGCTTTGGGCCTTGCCCCACTTCGTGGGGAGGGGGCTCCGGGAGGCTGTGCCGCGGGTTTTCCATGGGGTTCTGAGCCGGTCCTTCACGGGGAGGTGAGGTGCCCAAGCTCTCTGAGACTTTGAGATGCTCACTTGCCCACCTTTGGTGGAGTGTGTCAGGGCTGAGGACGGTGCTGGCCTCGCTTTCCAAGTCTCCTCTGTCCTCAGTTTACCCTGTTGCTGGCCAGGTGACCCCGAGTGCCAAGCCAGCCTTGTGACCTTGGGTGTGCACCCCAACCTGTGCAGCGGGTCTGTGCAGCACCTGCCTGGCCGTCAGGCCCTTCCTTGCTCGCTCTGACTCAGAGGTGGTCACGGGAACGGGGCCTGTACCCCGTGTAGCACAGGTCCCTGGCGGACACCTGTGGGGAGGGGGCTGCAGCGTAGGGGCTCCTCCGGGACAGGCCTGTCCATTTCCCAGCCTCGCCGCTCCAAGCAGGAGCCGGCCATCTGTGGATGGAGGCGGGAGGGTCACCCCCAGGACTGAGCCGCCTTCTCCGCCCTGGTAGCTCGGCCTCTGCCCCAGCCCAGCTGCGCAGCCCAGGGCCCCTGCCTCTCTTGCAGCTGCCCGTTCAGTGACCCCCGAACCCGTGCCCTCTTGGACCACCTTTCCGCAGTGCAGACCCCTCCTGGCCTCCTGCGCAGCCTGAGGCCCCTCCGGTCTGCCCACCCTCCAGCTCGCCCGGTGCCCCCTTGGGTTTAGCCAGCCAGAAGCCCCTCGGCAGGTGTGGTCTTACCTCCCATCCCAGGCGCTGGCCCTGCGGTCACGTTGGCACGCTGAATAAACGAAGCAGTGTCCGCAGAACGGAGGCGCCCAGCTCCTGGCTGGAGGAGACACGGAGGCTGCAGGAGGAGGTGGCGGCGGCCGGGGGCTGGAGGCCCTCAGCTGACCCCTGCTGCGCCTTCACCCGCTGCCGGGCGCTTCTGCCAGCCCCCGCCTTGGGGGGTGGGACCCCCACTGTGCCTGCCTGTGGGGACTGGTTCCAAGGGGAGCTGTCACCGCCCCATCCAGGCCATGGATGCCCCATCCAGGCCGTGGATGCCCCGATCGCCACTTGTGTCCACTCCTTGACATGTGGGCTTCGAGCCACCTATCTGGCTGCGAAATCAGTGGGGGCCTGGCCACCCTCAGACCTTCCCGTGCCTCAGTTTCCCCACGGTGTTGACCAGGATCTCTGTGTCCTGCGGTGCCTCCTCCAGGGGAGTGGTCTGCGTGTCCCCCCGAGGGTGTCCTGGAGGCCCTCCCAGGGCCTGTGTTGCAGGACCGCTTCCACTTGGACTCCCTCTTGGTCCCTGCAGTCCCGTCCCCAGTTTCTGTATGGAATCCCAAGGCGCTGTCTCATGGGTCTGCAAGGCCGGTGGTCCCGGTGGGCGGGGTGTTGGCAGGTTGGCGTCCTGTCCTGAGGTGCTGCTTGCTCGGGGTTGGGGGGCGGTGTCTGGATTTCTCAGGGCCCAGACAGAGGGAGGTACGCCTCTCTCTTGCTGGGGTTTGGCCCTGCCTGGGCAGCCTGCGCCGGCCTGGGGAGCACTGCAGGAGCAGAGTCTGGGAAAGCCCCCCTCCCCGCCGCCCCCGTTGTCTCCACTCAGGACGCTCTACCTTTTCCAAAGGTGCCAGACTCAGCCAGGAAAGTACAAGACGCCCGTTCAGTTTGGATTTCAGATAAACAGTTTCTTAGCGTAAGTTTGTACCAAATATTGCGCGGGAGGGACATGCGCTAGAAAGTAGTTAGCGGAGCCCAGCGTTCTCTGGGTGTCCTGCATCCTACCTGGCAGGCCGTCCCGAGGCCCTGCCAGGATGTCTGGGCGGGGCGAAGGCACGGCTGCAGCTTTGTGCCAGCTGACCGGCTGGGCGGAGTGGGTCAGCCTGGGAGGGGACAGGGCCTGGTTCTTCCCCGGGAGGTGACCCAGCCTGGACAGAGGCTTGCTGTCGGCGGCGACAGCAAACGTGGCGGAGGAGGCGTGGACGCGGGTGGCGGGCTCAGGGTCCACGACCCCTCTTTCTCTGGGGTCTGCGCTCTGCGTGGGGAGTGGGGGCACCTGGCCAGTCTTCTGGAGCGAGCCGTGGACTGAGGGCACCACGGGCGCCTCTTTTTGTCTCTGTGCAGAGACGTTCTGTCATGTTTCAGGACAGAAAGCGAAAACCAACAGCCGGGAGCCGCCCGATACCGTGGTCACTGTTTGGGGCGGTGGGTGTGTTTTTAATGGGCGGGCTGCAACCGTCTCCCCTCAGGCCTCGTCTCTTTTTTTCTTCTGGCGTAAGAAATTAACGCCCATTCTCTTGGATAGTTGATTTTTAAAAATATATTTTGAAAAGGTGATAGGAACACCCTAGTCCTCCGGGCAGCTTGAAGCTTGACAGTGTCTCCGTTGCCCTTGCTGTTTTGTCTTTGTCATCTGTATCCTGTCCTGTTGTCAGAAATGCTTCTTTGTTTAATTTTAACTTCTGACTAGGTAAGACATCCACACGCGGGAAAATGCCAAACTTGTGCGGGGCCAGCAGGGACGTGCTGGGGCAGGCGGTGCCGTTCTCACGTGGCGGGGCGGGCACCCCTGCAGTCCACAGTGGCCTTCCCAGGGCGTCCGGACCTGTGGACGTGGGTGCTGGACATGCAGGGCCCGAAGGGTGGCTTGGGTGAGGTCGGCACAGGGGCCCCTCCTCCCGGCTGCCTCCCGCTGAAGTTCGGGGCGGGGTGAGGGTGGTGAGGTGCCCTGAGGCGCACCCCCCGTGACCCCCAGCTGCCTTCTCTCAAGAGTTTGATGTTCAACACAACGTCCTGTCCTCCTGCCTTCGGTCTCTCTGTCCGCCCTGCACCCCTGTCCCGTCTGTCTTCAGGGAGCAGGGGGCCCGTGTCCGATGGCAGCGGGCACAGCCTTCCCGGGGCCCTGGGGGCCCCTGTGTGGACGGACGAGGGTGCTGGTGCCGTCTCCACAGCCGGGGGGTCCAGGCCGACGTCGGGGTGCGGTTCCTGGGCAGGGCCTGGCGGGCGGGGCTGCCAGGGGTGGCCTCGGGGACGCTGCCCGTCGTCTCGCGCTGGCCAGGCCCCTGCGGCCTCCCCGCTCCCGGTCAGTGGGACGCGGGTTGGAGCTGTGCCTTCTCGTGGGACGCCCGCTCTCCCGGCCCTGCAGCGCCCTGACCCTCTCCTGGCTGCGATTCGTGGGCTGCCTGAGGAGATGGCCCTTCTGAGCAGCGGGTCTGCTCTGTCTCCCCTGCTTCAAACTGCTTAGTGGTTCCTGCGGTGGAGGGTCAACTCCCAGCACCTTCGGGGCCCCGTGATCCGGCCCCGCCCTTGGGTGGCCCCCCGCCGCCCCCTGACTGGGTCCTGGCCCTCTTGTCACTGCGCAGGGGTCCCAGCTGGGCACGGGCTCCTGAGACAGAGGCCCAGGTTCCTCTGGGTGAGGCGTGTGACGGTGGTGACCGGAGGTGGGGGCTGCTTGCCTCGGGAGCGAGGGGCGTGGCTGCAGCACGCCCAGAGGGACCCCGCGCTCGGCACCCCTGGAGGGCAGGCCCGCCGCTTCCCTGCCCTCTGCAAGGCGGGGGTCCGGGCGGCCACACCGGCTCCCTGAGGGTCCATCTGTGGGCGTCGGGCAGAGTGGGCTCCTCGGGCTGCGCGGGCGGGGCTCCCCTGGGGGTCGCAGGAGGTCGCCTCTGAGAGGCGGCCACGCCCCGCGTGAGGGGACTGGGTCCAGCCCAGGGCCGTGGGGGGACGTGCTCCGGTGAGCTCAGCTTTGGGCACCAGCCGGGCTTTCCCTGGCGTGCGGGTGAGGACGGCTCTGTCCCTCCGTCTGTAGAGATGTGGGGGACCCTTCCTCTGTAGAGATGTGGGGGACCCTTCCTCTGTAGAGATGTGGGGGACCCTTCCTCTGTAGAGATGTGGGGGACCCTTCCTCTGTAGAGATGTGGGGGACCCTTCCTCTGTAGAGATGTGGGGGACCCTTGCTCTGTAGAGATGTGGGGGGCACCGGCCGTGCTCAGGCCTGGGGCCCGGCCTCTGGCGCCCACGTGACCGGCCGTCAGCCTCCACCCTGCGCTCCAGCCCCTGGAGGGAGGCCGGGCCCCGTGGTCGTCGGCCCCTTGCCCCTCCAGGCAGGGCCCGGCCTCCGTCCAGTGGGGTGTGTGCACGGGAGGCCTGGCTGGGGAGGTGGAGCCGCCGGGGCGAGGACAGAGGAGCAGGAGGGGGCCCGCGTGCAGGCGGCCTGGCTCTGGGCTCGGGGGGCCCAGGTGTAGCAGGTGAGAGCGGACGTGGTCCTGCAGGGTCGGGAGTCTGGCTCCCTCCGGCGCCCCGCCGTTCCCGCTGCGGGCTCCCCGGCCCCAGGGCACCTGGTGGGAGTCGGTTCTGGAGGGATGCTGACGGCGGTCCGGCGGCAGGTGTGGCCTGGCCCTCCTGGGGTGTGCGCCCGTGTTCTCGTGGGGCCTCTGTCCCCGCTGGCGCCCCTCGCACGGCCTCCTGGCTGTGACCACCGCGCCCGCTTGCTCAGCGGACACATCCTGTCCGGCCTCATCACTCCTCACGGATCGTCTCTGCGAATCCGCCACCTCCCTAAGGTTGATGTGTAACCGGTGGAGCCGCCGGCCTGTTGAGGACCATGCCGCTTGAATTTTTGAGCTTCTAGTTGGAGATTTCAGTGTTTCAAGTGCCCGCCAGCATAGCCATGAAGTGCGTCCAGTGTCCCTAAGCGCAGGGAGGCTACGGGCCCAACACTCATGAGTGGACGATACGATACGTACCGGATACGGTGTCTTTAAACAGAGACTCACAGAGGACAGGTTATATGTCGATCTGCTGATGAAAAGGTGGCCCGAGGCTGGCGGGACCCTGACCCTGGGCTCCCCCTGGGGCGATGGCTCAGTTCAGGATAGTTCGGTGTTAGTGGTGACATTAGGGAACATAATTACTGAGACAAACGGGAACGGCCTGTGTGTATTTTTTACATTTAGAGTTAGGTCTATTGAAGTACGCTTTTCAACACCCTTTTATGTGTGCGGTTCTTTGATTTGGGCCGACGCACACCGTTGTGTAACTGCCGCACACGCTTCCACGTGTGTGGTCCTAAACAGGCCAGGAGGGGGAGGCGGTTAGGCTGCTTCCACGGCCCACGAGTGTGCCTCTTGCCTTGTGTAGTCAGCCCGCCTGCCCCCCACGCCAGCCCTGGCAGCCCCGATCTGTCCCTGTTGCTGCCGATGCCCTTTACAGGGTGTCATGCAGCACGCTGGCTTCCTTCACGGGGTGCAGCGCGTTCAGAACGTGTCCTCGTGTCGGTGGCTCAGCCTCTGCTTGCTGAATAGGTTCCATCGAATGGAGGTACCGAGGTGTATTCAGCAGCGAAGGGACACGGGGGTCGGCTCGGTCCCTTCAGGCTGCTGTAACAAGGCATGAGCCACTGGGGGCTGGTTAACAACAGATGCCAACTTCTTGCACTTCCGGAGGCTGCAGGTCCCAGGTCAAGGCTCCAGCAGCCTCGGTGTCTGGGGAGCTCTGTGGGGTCTCCTGTAAGAGCACTAATCCCACCCCGGGCCCCACCTAAGCACCTCCCAAAGGCCCTGCCTCCAGATACCATGGCTTTGGGGTTAGGATTTCAGCGTGACTTTTGGAAGGACCTCACGTTCAGATCACAGCTGGGCCATTTCCAGGTTTTTTTTTTTATATATAATTTTTTAAAAAAATTATTTATTTTATTTATTTATTTTAGACAGCGTTGGGTCTTTGTTGCTGCGCGTGGGCTTTCTTTAGTTGCGGCGAGCGGAGCTACTCTTTGTTGCGGTGCACGGGCTTCTCATTGCCGTGGCTTCTCTTGTTGCGGAGCACGGGCTCTAGGCACGCGGGCTTCAGTAGTTGTGGCACGCAGGCTCAGTAGTTGTGGCACGCGGGCTCAGTAGTTGTGGCACGCAGGCTCAGTAGTTGTGGCTTGCGGGCTCTAGAGCACAGGCTCAGTAGTTGTGGTGCACGGGCTTAGTTGCTCCGCGGCATGTGGGATCTTCCCGGACCAGGGCTCGAACCCGTGTCCCCTGCATTGGCAGGCGGATTCTTAACCACTGCGCCACCAGGGAAGCCCGTATTTCCAGTTTTGGTGGTTGAGTGCAGCCGACCGGGAGCACCTGTGCTCAGCTTTGAGTGTGAACGTATGTTCTTACGGGTGTTTCTCGTGGGTGAAAGTGCCCAGGGGTGGGGTGGCCTGGCGGAGTCGCCTGTCCGCAGTGCAGCCTCATTACTCTGCTGTGCCCCCGGCAGCGACGCTGAGGGTCCCGGGTCCCCTGCACAGGAGTCTGACTGGCACACAGGGCATCTCACTAGACTTTCGATGCATGTTTCCCTAAGCATCCGTGCCGCTGGCCATCTTTCCGCGTGTTTGTTTGCCATCCCTGTGCCTTTGGTCAGGCGCCTGGACAAATCCTTTGCCCGGTTTTTAAAATTGGAAAGAAGCTTACTGTTGAGTTGTGAGAGTTTCTTTTATATTCCGGATTTCAGTTCTTTGCGAGATAGGTATTTTGCAAAGTTTCTCTTTTATAAGAGAGAAGTGTATGAAGGAAGTCTGCCTACCCCAAGGTCACAAAGATTTTATCCTGTTTTCTTGTAGAATTTTTATAGTTCCAGGCTTTACTTGCAAGTGCATGACCCATTCTGAGTCCGTTTTTGTGTGTGTGGCGGAGGTGATGGTTCTCGGTCCTTCCCCTTTTGCGTGTGGACGTCCAGTTGTCCATCTCCACCTGTTAACGTCTTGACCGCCCCCCCATCTGCAGGCACCTTGGTCGAACCCGTTCGCCGTGCTTCCCTTTGTTCCTCCTCTCTTTTCCATTGATGCGGCCATGCTTTTGCCAATCCACGCCGTCCGGATTACTGTAACTTCATGGCAAATCTGGCTCAGGTGGGAATCCTCCAACTTTTGTCCTTTTTCTTTTTTCTTTTTCTTTTTGGTCGTGCCATGCAGCTTGCGGGATCTTAGTTCCCTGGCCAGGGATTGAACTGGGCCCTCGGCAGTGAGAGTGCAGGGTCGTAACCACTGGACTGCCAGGGAATTCCCTGACTTTGTCCTTTTTCCAAATTGTTTAGCCTATTCTGGTGTCTCGGATTTCCCATGTAAAGTGTAGGATTGGCTTATTGGTTTCTACAGAAAGAAGATTGTGGCGTCTTGATTGGGATCACGTTGCGACTATGGTTGAGATCAGTGTGGGGGAAAATTGGCATCGCTGCCAGGGTCGAGTCCTCTGCTACAGGGGCTGGCGGGCTGCGGCCCCCTGCCTGTTCTCTTGTGGCTCATGAGCTACGAACGGTTCCTACATTTTTAAATGGTTGAGGAAAAAAAAAATCAAAAGAAGAATACTTTAGGACACATGAAAATTCCATGAAATTCAAATCTCAGTGCCCATAAATAAAGTCGTGTTGGAACGAGCCGTGCTTGTGCGTTTGCGTGTGTCCTCTGGCTGCTTTGGGGCCTCAGTGTGGTCGAGCGGTGGTGAGGTCACCTCACTGGCTCACCCGCCCACCTGCGGTGCCGTCATTGCGGATCACACCCACGTGTCGTAACTCACCGGCTCGGAGCCCGGTCTGCGTCCCCGTCCCCGTCCCCGCCGAGCGAGCAGGGCACCCGGGCTTGGGAGGTGGTGGCTGTAGGGGCGTGAGCGCTGTGCCGAAGGGACGCAGTGTGCGTGGGTGCAGCCGCAGGGCTCCTTCACGGAAGTTCGCGAACCGGACAGGAGCCTCCAACAGAGTCTGCTCGCTGATCGGCCGGGCAGGCGAAGCCGGTTACTGGTGGTGACGTCATTCAGTCGTGTCGGTGGCGGCTGGCCCAGGAGCAGCCTTTGGGAGGCTGGTTGCCCAGGCTGAGGGGCTGGGGGTGGGCGCGGGGTGCGCGGGGTGGGCTCCCCGCGAGGAGACCGGCCTGTGTGAAGAGTCTGCCTGGACCAGGCACAGCCGAGATGTGCAGAGAAGTGGGGAAAGCGCCAACCTCGTGCCGACTGAAGTGGGCTCTACTAGGACGCTGCGTCCACCCGGCCGGGCTCAGGGCGGCCAGGGAGCCGGGGGGGACGTCGTTTCCGGCGTGGCTGCCAGGGCGTTGCGGGACAGGTCAGCCTGGATCGGAGCCCTCCCAGCGCAGCAGCGCCCAGTCCGTGAGGCCTGATGGCGCGGAGAGGCGAGGGGCTGGCGTCCTGCTCGTTGCGCTGGCTCATCCATCCTCTCCTGTCCTTGGACATCGGGGTTCCTGGTGCTCAGCCTTTGGACTCAGGCTGATTCTCACCACTGGCTCCTGGTCCCCAGCTTGCAGACAGCAGATCATCTGACCTCTCAGCCTCCGTACCCACGTGAGCTGATTCGTAGGACAAACTGCTATATGCGCCAACAGAATTTGGTGTATGGAGCAGAACAGGGCTTGGCTGGACACCTGGACAAAGCTTGTTAACACATCAGGTGCCTGAAGCCCGTTGTCCGTGGGGCTGCTTGTCAACGGGCGTTTTGTGCAAAATGTTGAGTCTCGTGCTTCACCCAACCTGTTGTGTCAACAGTGAGCTGCACTTGACCTCGAGGAGTTAGCCATCATCAGTTCTGTGAATTTTTATCAGAAGTGGAAGCTGAGGACTTCCTGGTGGCGCAGTGGTTAAGAATCCGCCTGCCAGGGCAGGGGACACGGGTTCGAGCCCTGAGTCAGGAAGATCCCACGTGCCGCGGAGCAACTAAGCCCAACTAAGCACTGTAACTGCTGAGCCCGTGTGCTGCAACTACTGAAGCCCGCACGCCTAGGTCTAGCCTGTGCTCCACAGTAAGAGAAGCCACCGCTCGCCGCAACTAGAGAAAGCCTGTGCGCAGCAGTGAAGACCCAACACAGCCAAAAAAAAAAAAAAGGTGGAAGCTGAATATCTTGACTTGCCCTACCGTGCAGCAGCTTGAGGGTGTAGCGGTGGTTAAATTTTACTGTGATTTCTTAAACTCGGGGCAGAAATTAGAATTTTTCACAATGAGAAGAACCACTCTCAACCACGAGTATCAAACACGGAGTGCCTTTGGAAATTAGTTTTTGCTGCATACTTGATAATGGTCCTTAATGAATTCATCTGAAAATTACATGAAATGGCACTTACTGCAAACTTATACTGTGATACATTCATTTTGGTGATGACTGACGTTGTTTGAATCACAGACTGCTTTATACGGTTTCTTACTGTCAGATGTTAAAACGAGAAATGGGCTCTCCATTCTGACCCAGATCTGCATCGGGCATGTTCTCTGAGTTCAGACCACAGTCCCCGCGGTGTGTTTTGGGCTGCAGTGCAAGTGCGAAGGAGGTTTCTGTGTTTCGGAAGCCACTTAGCTGCCTTGAGGAGCTGCCCCAGCATCTGTACTGTGTCACCTGCTGCAGTTCTGGGTCAGCAAAGCCGTCACCCTCATGGCTAAGTTTAGTACAACAAAAGGATATACACCAGAATCAGCAAAGGTGAAAAGGTCAAGGCTTCCAGCTGGCCTCTCCCAGGGCCACAGATGGTGAGACCACACGCAACTCGGTGTCCAGGGTGTGTATCCAGGTTGGTCACGTAGCCATGGCTAACCATCAGCGTGGCTGGCCTTCGTGTCCAGCCCTCCGGAGGTCAGGTTGACCTCTGGCCCACCGCAGATCACATTGTCGGCGTGGTCTGTGTGGCCCATGCCCCCAGGTGGGCAGACTCCCATCAGGCAGGACCCTCCAGGGGCTTTGGGGCAACCGCCCAGGAGCAGGTCAGGGGCCACACCTTCCTTGGGACGTGCAGGGTGTGGACGACCGGAGCCTGCTGGGTTCACCCTTCACTGCACAAATGCTGAAAGGGAAAGGTCGAGAGAAATCTCAGGGAGTCCAGAATGAGTGTGCTCAATTAAAATTTCACGCTTGCAGATGGATATCGTTGTTTGGGTACTTTTTGTGCAGAAAGACATAGAGGCCGCGTCACGGGTCGGCATTAACAGGGACGTTGCGATGGGTTTTCACGATCCAGAACATGAACTTGAGCCCCGATGAAGCAAATTGTCCTCCCCCAAAACAGAATTCCTTAGTAGACCAGGATTATCACAAAAAAGTATACTCAATTTTTATTGTTTTAATTTTAATTTCATTGGCAAAATGTTTGTGGAAATGTATTATGTTAATACCTAAGTGATATCTTTGGTTTAGCTTCTTGTCGTGCGAAGCCTGAAGTATTTACTCTCTGGCCCTGTACCGAAAAAGGTTGATGGTCTGTGTTTTGATCCACGATATCTTATGTTACGATTTATTTAGATTTTGTTGGTTTTTCTCAGTAGCGTTTTGTAGTTTTCAGCATACAGATCTTTGCACAGAGCTTTTGATCTTTAAAGATCTGTAGATTATTAAATTAATACTTCAGTACTTGTGAGCTGTTGTAAATGGTACTTTTAGTACACTATTTTTGTATCCTATGAGCTTGCTAAACCCTCACTCATTAGTTTTTCTTTTTTAAGTGAAAGCAGGTTTATGGAGAGAGCAGCACATGCCATAGGCAGAATGCAGTCCATCTCAAGGCAAGAGCGGCCCCTCATTAGTTTTTGTTTTGTTTTGTTTTTGTTTTTAACATAGGGAGAAGCTCTTTTTTTTAAAGTATTTTATTTTTATTTATTTATTTATGGCTGTGTTGGGTCTTCGTTTCCGTGCGAGGGCTTTCTCCAGTTGCGGCGAGCGGGGGCCACTCTTCATCGCGGTGCGCGGGCCTCTCACTGTCGCGGCCTCTCTTGTTGCGGAGCATAGGCTCCAGACGCGCAGGCTCAGCAGTTGTGGCTCACGGGCTTAGTTGCTCCGCGGCATGTGGGATCCTCCCAGACCAGGGCTCGAACCCGTGTCCCCTGCATCGGCAGGCAGACCCTCAACCACTGTGCCACCGGGGAAGCCCTCACTCATTAGTTTTAATAGCTTTTTGTAAACTCTGGGAATTTCTCTGTGGACAGTCATGTCCTCTGCATTTAGAGAGTTTTCTCTCTTCCTTTCCAGTCTGTACGCCTTTCATGTATTTATTTTTTCTCCTCGTGGCACCGACTAGGACCTGTGGGTGAGTAGCAGTGCAGTGGGTCGACTCCCGTGCCCTCTTCCCGGCTTTAGGGGAGGGCACCGTGTTTTCATCAGTAAACATGACTTCACTGTAGGTTTTTGGTAAATGCCTGCTAGCAGGCGAGGAAGTTCCCTTGAATTCCTAGTTTGCGTCAGAGGTTTTTTGTTCTGTTTTTTAACAAATTTATTTATTTGTTTTTATTTTTGGCTGCGTTGGGTCTTTGTTGCGGTGCACGGGCTTCTCATTGCGGTGGATTCTCTTGTGGAGCACACGCTCTAGGCGCGTGGGCTTCGGTAGTTGTGGCACGTGGGCTCAGTAGTTGTGGCTCACGGGCTCTCGAGCGCAGGCTCAGTAGTTGTGGCTCACGGGCTTAGTTGCTCCGCGGCATGTGGGATCTTCCCAGACCAGGGCTCAAACCCGTGTCCCCTGCATTGGCAGGCGGATTCTCAAGCACTGCGCCGCCATGGCAGCCCCTGCGTCAGAGTTTTTATCAGGAATTGTGTAGGTTTCCTCAGCTCCTCTGCATCTATTGAGATGGTTTTTCTTCTTTATTCCACTGCTGTGATTTCGACGTGTCCCCAGGTGACTCCCAGTGGTCGAGGCTGCGTTGTCCCCTTGCTGGGCTGCCAGCTTCCGTGCGCAGAGATTGTGCTGAGACGCTGGGCTCCGAGTTGCTGAGGGGCACTGCTCTGTGGTCTCTCGCGGTGTCCGGCCTCCTGAGCCCCCGGAGCTCCCTGCTGTAGTGCTTTCTGGGGGAGTTCGTGTCGACCGTGTTCAGCCTCCCTTCCGGCTTCGGTACGATTCACCAGCGAAGCCGTCTGGGCCGGGCAGGGGCAGGGGGGTCCTCCTTTCCCTTCGTCCTCTGCCGGGAAGGCGGCTGCCTCTGCGTGCCGTCTCCTTCGCGGGCGTGGGGGCGGCTCGCGTCTCCCCCGCTGCTCCCTCTCTCCCCCTCCTGCCTCTTTCTTTGTTCCCCACCTACCGAAGCACGAGTTACAGGCGGTGAAGCCCACTCCTCGGGAGCGCAGGGCAGCTGCCGGCAGGTGTGTAACTGCCGCCCGGGCACGAGACGCCCAGCCCCCCGAGCCCCCCGCCGCCCCGTGTCCAGGGCACCTTTCCTGGCACTGCCGGGACTCTGTCGCTGGACGCAGACCTGCTGTCTGCCTGTCTGCCACCCCCTACCCTCCCGGGGGAGCGTTTGGGTGGTTTCCAGTTCCTGACACGCAGGCGTAATTATTTCAGGTTTAATTTGCTCTTTATCTAGTTTCTTAGAACGAAAGCTTGGATGATTGATTTCTATAAAAACTGCTTAGTTGAGATAAAATCTACATGCGGTAAAACCCGCCCGTCTGCAGTGTACGGTCCCGAGAGGTGCAGCGTGGCCGCAGTCGCCCTGAAACAAGCTCGTGCCGGCCAGCCCCTCCCGCAGGCCTCTCTTTGTCCAGCCAGCCTCGGGCACATCCCTCCCGTGATCCCTCTGGGGTCTTCACCTCCGTCCGGGGGCACCTGGGCCGTGTGCACGTGCAGGCCTCAGCGGACTCCAGCCAGGACAGCCCCCTGGTCAGCCGTCCCCTGCGGGGCTGGTCTCGCGGCTGTCCTGGGCTTTCCCGGGTGGGCCCCCTGGCCTCCTGCTGGGGGCCTCCCTGAGCCAGAGCCCCGCTCGCCCTTGGGGGCGTTGGGGAAACGGAGAGCACGTGTAGTTTTTCCTGTGAGGGGAGCTTGTGCTGACCTGAGGTCTGGGGGACCCGGCAGGGGCGGCAGCACCCTCAGGACCCCGCTCCCCTGGGCCCCCGACCTCGTCCCGCCCCGGCGAGCTCCGTGTCTCCTCCACCCGGGAAGCCCCGGCCTCCGTTCAGCTCTTTAGTCTTCGGAGGAGAGGTGGTGGGATGCCGGGGGATGTGCATGGGGGGATGTCCGGGGTCTGGCAGCCTCCATGCCGACGTGGTCTCTGGGGCCGGCGGTAGCAGTGCCTGTGACCGTCCTTCCCACCCTGGCGGTACCGCTCTTGGGGCCCCCTCCGGGCCGGCTGCGGCCCCTGCGGCCCCCCAGCCCCCCGCCCGCCACCACAGATGCAGCCAGGCCGCGGGCGAGCGGGGGGCCGGCTCCCCGGCTGGCGGAGTCGCGAGGCTGACGCGCTCTCGCCCGTTTGCAGACTACGTCTACTTCGAGAACTCGTCCAGCAACCCGTACCTGATCCGGAGGATCGAGGAGCTCAACAAGGTAGCGTGTGGCCCCGTCCCTGCTGGGGGGCGGGGGTGCCCCTCCCCGGAGAGCCCATCCCTGAGGGTCCCTGGTAGGGTGTTCGGAGAGGGTCTGGGTGGGATGGCTCCAGCCGAGGAGTGAAGGAAGCCGCCTGGGCGCCCACAGCCCGAAGGTCCCCTGCCCGTCTCCCTCCTCTCTCGCTCCACGTCTGCCGAGCGTCCTGGGCAGGCGCTTATGAGTGGATTAGGGGATGGGGCCCCCGGAGCCCTTCTGGGCCTGGTGGGGCGCGTTGGGCGTGGGCTCGCAGGTTCGGAACGGCCTCTTTGGTCAGAGGAGTGGGTGCTGTCCCCTGCGGACCCCCCCAGCCCGGTGGGGGAGCCCCGCCACCTCTCCTGCCGTCCTCCTAGTTGGGAGGCGTTGGTGGGGGCACTGGGGGAGAGGGCATCCGTGTGACCCTCCTCCGAGGCCACGGCTCTGGCCACGGCGGTGCCCGGTCAGCAGGGCCCTTGGCTCTGCCGCTTCTCTCTTCCCTGGTTCCTGCAGAAGGGCGGCTGTGGACCCCCACCCTGGGGCAGCCCCCGTCCCGGAAGCACTGTTGTCGCTCGTGTTGGCGAGGGGCCACCTTGCTGTGCCTCCACGTGGCCGGCAGGGGAGGATCTGCTTTCCTGGACCTCAGGCCTTGGGGCGGTGCAGCCGATTCTCGGGGCCAGGCGGGGTGGGGCGGGAAGGTCAGGGTGCCGGTCCCCCAAGGATCAGACTAGCCGTGGCGGCACCCCGACCCTGCGGCCGTGCCTGCCGTGACCGGGAGATGGGCGGCGTGCCCGTGCCCCGAAGCCCCGGCCCCGACCTGAGCGTGTCGGCCTGGCTGGAGTGACCGGGGCTGGGGGCGGTGGCCGGATGTCCCGTGAGGCCACCACGCCGCTGGAACCGGTGCGTTGGCGGGCGCCTCCCCCGAGCCCTGCTCACTGCCCGCTGGAGCCGGAGGGTGGGAGGGTGCGGCCCGTGCCCGCTGCCGCGATGGGAGCAGACGTCTGTGTCCCCCCCACCCCGTGCGGATCACTGGGGGCGCGGCTGGGGGCCAGGCCTCTGCGTGGAGTCGTGCTGGCAGGCGGGGCCATGGCGGCCAGCGGTCGCAGGGTGGCCACGGTGCCCTCCCTCTGGCCGCGACACACCATGCGTGTGAGGGAGAGGCAGCTCCGCCCCGTGAGGGTGGACGCGAGCGTGGGCACCGGGAAGCTCTGCCTGGTGGGGTAATGGAAAAGGGCCAGCGTGGGTCCAGAGCACCGGAGAGCACGGATGTCTGCTGTGGCCCTCGGGGTCCTCGGAACCCGGCACCCCTGCTGGCCTCCCCTTCCACCCCACGGGGCACGGGGCCTCCGTCCCGGCTGGAGAGGTGGGCGCGGCCCAGGCGATCGTAGTTCAGGCAGGGGCTGAAACCGGGTCAGTTCGAGGGCTCTCCCCTGGCGGCCCCAGGATGCCGGGCAGCCTCGTGTGCAGAGGGAGGTGGAGAGGTGGGTGCTCTCGGGGGGAGATCTGAGCCGCTGGCGTCGCGTCCCAGCAGAACGCCTGCTCTCAGCCTGCGACCTGGACGGAGCAGGGAGGACGGCTTCCACCGTGAGATCCATCGAAACAGACGGAGGAGAGAGCAGATGAGGGCGCAGAGGAAAACTGAGGCCAGACGAGCCGGGGGCACCCTCCGAGAGACATGGCGGCCGCTGTGACTGGGGAGACTCAGGAGTGAGAAGAAGCTCCTGGAAGTTATTAGCAGAAACTGGGATGAAAACACAGAGAGAGAAAACTCAGAAAAGTAGAGAGTCCTCCAATGGCCCAACGTCCAGTTAGTAGGAATCAGAGGCGACGAGGGCCCTGCAAGCAGAGGAGTGGCCTGAGAAAATGCCCCCACCCCGAGGTCCTCCAGAGCCACAGCGCCATCCAGCCCCCGGGACAGCGGGCGCCCCAGCGGAGGGCACCCTGCGGGCCACTGGCCAGTCCCCACGCCGCCCAGCCGGAGCAGCGGGGGGCGGCGCGGGGTCCTGGCAGGGCCCTGGAGCGGACCGTGGAGTGAGCACTGAGGGGTCGGGAGGAAGCGGGGCGTGGAGACCAGGGCAGGGGGGCGAGGGGTTGCTCCCGCACTTTGTCTCTTTTCTGTAAATGAAAACAAGTCTAAAATGAGTTTTCTTGACGAAGCTGCAGCCGCTGGGTCTGCGTCCCTGTGGGGCTTGCTGCCCCTCCCGCGAAGCCCGGCTCTTTTGAGCCCCTCGCAGCCCCTCCACCGGGCCGTGCCCGACACCTGTTCCCCCAGACCTCCCCTCAGGGACTCTGGGCTTTCGTGAGCTTTCAAAGTAACTGTCGAGTTTTCTCCTTAGAACTTTGATTGGATATATATGGCATTTACGTTGTTTTCATGAAGCGTTAAATCTTTACACTACTGGAGAAAATTGCCGTTGTGAAAGAACGGGAAAAGGCCGACCGGGGGTCGTGAGAATGGGGGTGCGTGGGGGGGCGGAGGGCAGACCCTCGGGACGGGCGTTGGGGGGTGCGGCGTGGGGACCAGGCCCCGTGTGCGCCCTCTGGGTGCCAGCCAGGCAGGAGAGGCCCAGAGAGGACCAGAGGGCAGGCGGAGGCCTCCCGGGAAGCCTCTGGCATGGGATTAGAAGCCAGGTTTTAGGGAGTCAGGTTGGACCGTGGGGTGTGGGAATCTCCGAAAAGTCCAGCAAAGGACGAAAGGCAGACGCTGCTGACCCCAGTGGGACATCTCCCCGCATCCCACGTTGTCCCCCAGTGGGGTCCTCCTGGGGGGCCAAGGACCCCACTCCGCCTGCTCCCGAGCCGTAGCCACCCCCAGCCTTGTGGGAAGGCCCCCTGCCCTCCTGCCCTCGCTCCCGGGCCGCTGAGCCGGCCTCCGTGGAGACAGGAAACGGGCGAGGGTGCCCTGCAGTCGCCCCAGCTTCCCTCCCACAGGCCCTTTGGGACCCCAGCCCGGGGAGGGGGACGCAGGCAGATGGAGGAGACAGATGGGGGTTGTGAGGGGCTAGGCAGCAGGGATCCGGGCAGAGCACCAGAGGGAAGAGGGCTCTGGAGTCCCGGGTGTCCAGGGTCTGGCCCAAGCCAGGCTCGCAGAGCTGAGGTTGTGCAGAACCAGGCACAACCCCAGGAGGTGCACGTTCTCGGGGGCCCCTGGGAGGCGCTGCACGTGGTGTGGGTCCAGGAGGGGGCATTGCTGCGACTCCACGGGCCCGCTGCGGGGCAGCCTCAGTGGCTCAGAGACTCTGACAGAGCCCTGAAGACGCAAGGCCCAGGTGCTCCCAGAGGCCGGGACCGTGGCTTCTGCGTGACGCTCTCGCAGTCGTCCTTCTAGACTCTGTCCGGTTGCTTCTGTGGTCCTGACGCGGTGCCAGATCGTCTCCGTCGTGTTGAAGGCCCCTCGTCATTCCAAGTTCAGCGGACAGTCTCCAGGACCATTTCTAGGAGGCGCTTTTTGGTCTGGAAATCCCATCTTGCAAAACTCTGGGCCCCCTTGAACACTGCAGACGTTTACGGGTCTGACACAGCCATCCCGACAAGTCGACAAGTCGTGCTTCTAAAAACCCAGCCTTCACACGCTGAAGACGGCCGCGTCGTCTTCAGGCCCTCTCACAGTCACTTGTTTTGATACTTGATCTCAGTTTTCCTGGAAGAATTTTTCGTGTTCTTTATGTTCCTTCGTAGACTGGAGAGAGGATGGTTTTCATCAGCGTGCCCGCTGCAGTTCTTGTGATGAACCTGTAAAGCAGCGGAGTTGATAGCACTTTAACTTACGCTCAGGGATGTGAAAAATTCCTAAGGCTTTTTCTTAGGAAAAATTCCTGGTCTAATGGAATTTAATAACTAAAAGGGAAATACTTTTCACAAAAATAATTTTGTTTAATGTTGTAAATGCTGCTGTGCTAAACTCTACAAAGATTAGAATTGTGATACAATCCTTGCTTTATTATTAAAAGTTTTGTAAACTTGGTTAGTTAAGAAGAAACGTGCTCTCGGTCTGAGGTTACCACCCCGTGGGCTTCGCGGTGTCCTTGCCGCTGCTCGTTCTGTCCGTGTTCGTTGGGCGCTTGGCAAGCCCGGGTCGTCCCAGGCTGCAGCGGCCGCGTGGGGGTCGGTCCCGGCCGCTGCAGCCCCATCCTGGTGCCGAGGCCCGCACTGCCCTGCGTCTCGGAGGCGGACCCAGGCCTCAGGGCCGCGCCTCTCGCGTGCTGGCCAGGTTTCTGCTCATGGCGGGTGACGGAGGCCCGCGGTTGTTGTCCTTGATCACACCCCTCTGGTGCCCGAAAGGAAGGGGCAGCTCCCGAGGCCACGGCAGAGCTGTCCTTTCTGGTGGCCGGGGTCCACCTGGTGTCCTCAGGCGGCTCGGGATAGGACGGTGGGGGTGGGGGGGGCGCAGACTCGGTTTAGGTCCGGTGTGCGTCCCCTCCGTCAGCCAGGGTTGCCGCTGCCCTTCAGGGCCCTCCCCGGGGCACGGGCTCCGCGTGACGAGCCCGTCCCTGGTCACCGCTGAGCCCCCAGCTGGGGGACGCCCCTGCGGGCAGCCGCAGGCCCGCGGGGCGTGCGCTCCTCAGCCCCTGCCTTGCTGTTGCAGACGGCCAGCGGGAACGTGGAGGCCAAGGTGGTGTGCTTCTACAGAAGGCGGGACATCTCCAGCACGCTCATCGCCCTGGCCGACAAGCACGCCAGTGAGTGCCCCGGCCGCCGGCCCGCCCCGCCCCCCGGCCGCCCCGCCCTCCCTCCGGCCCGCCCCGCCCCCCGGCCGCCCCGCCCTCCCTCCGGCCCGCCCCGCCCCCCGGCCGCCCCGCCCTCCCTCCGGCCCGCCCCGCCCCTCCGGCCCGCCCCGCCCCTAGCTGCCACCCCAGCCTCCGGGCGCGCGCAGGCGAAGGCCGTGCATGTCCCCGGGGCCTCCTTCCTTCTCTGAGAAGCGGCCCTGGCCGTGCTCCTCCTAGCGTGTGGCTGCTCTCACCTGCCTGAGGGCTTTAATTGGGGGGACTTTCCAGATCCTTGGTTGGACCACTCCTTGGATGGTGCAGGGAGCGCTGGGCCCTGGGCGCCAGGCCTGGGGGGGAGGGGCAGGGCCGCGGCCGCCCTTGCCCAGGACAGGCCTCTGCGCCACGCAGGGTGGACGCAGGCTGTGCGGCCGACCCTGAGGGAGCAGCCGGTTCTTTGGCCGGCCTCGTCTGGCCTCACGGGAGGATGGGATCCCACCTTTGGGTTTTGGCCTCTGTGTCAGTGGCGTCCCTGTGGCATGCCAATGGTGGACCCTGAAGCTGTGCCCAGAGGGGACAGAGATGGGATACAGTGCCTCTCAGCCTCCCACCCTAAAGCCTGTGCCCACCACCCCTGCACTCTGGCCTCCCGGTGCCGAGGAAAAGGGGAAAAGAGCCGGGGTCTTGGGGGTGCCCCGCTGCGTGGCCCAGTGCAGTGGCCCGTGCAGTCGCTGGCCCTGCAGGTGTCAGCACGCGGGCTCCCGTTCATGCTGTCAGGACGCTGGCGGGGGCCTTGGGGGTGGCCCTGGCGGTAGGTGACCTGGGGGTGTCGATGACAGAGGATCTCCTCCCTGCGTCTGCTGCTCAGCCCAGAGCGACCGCAGCCCCTGCCCCTCGGCACACGGCGCGCTGTGTCCACGGGCCTAGGCTCTCCTGCTCTCAGGCCCCCGGGGGGAGCTTGGCCAGGTGTTAGGCCCCGAGACCCGCGGGAGGAGGGGGTCCTGCAGAAGTGCTGGAGCTGGCAGGGTGGGCAGAGGCCCTGCGGTGCCGGCGGGGCTTCTGCGCGCAGGGAAAGCTCCTTGCCGGGGACTCAGAGCCAAGCTGCAGGGAACCCGTGTCGCGCGCACGGGATGTGCCGCTCTGAGGAGGCCACCCGCTCCCGCCAGCTCACCGCGTCTCAGTGCGGAGCCTCGGCTGTTTTCTCAGGAGTCTGTACTGGCTGCTCCGTCTCGCGGTGATCTGTGCAGAAACCACGTTTCTCGGGGTTGACCCTCCTGGCGTGCTCATCTGTGAGCTCGCTGCAGCGGGGGCGAGGCTGGTGCACCTCGCTGCCCAGGGCCTCGCCCGGCGTCAAGGCATGGGTGTAGGGACACTCTGGGGGCCCTTCTGGCAGGAGGGGTAGAGACCCAGGGGAGCCCACTGCGCGGTCAGATTAGCTGCTCGAGTTTCTTCTGGGCCTGGGGGCCTGAGGGACAAGCTTCTGCCCTGCCCCTACCAGGGCGTCCAGCCCCTGGTGCAGCACAGATGCCCTGGGGCCACACAGGCCTCCCCGGAGCGGGAGAGCCCTTGCTGGGGTCTCCAGGCCACATTCTGCTCCGCCACGGCCCCGTCTCGAGGTGTGTGGCCCCCTCCCACAGAGCTGTCCTCCTGAGACCAAGGCCTTGCCCAAGGGGACAGTGGGCACGGGTGACAGGTCCTCCCTGGAACCCCCCAGAGCCAGCTGCAGGGGCTCGGGAGAGCCAGTAGGGTGTGTGAGCTGAGCCGGGGTAGGGTGGGAGCCTGGAGCCTGCCTGGGCCTTGTGGGGAAGGCCCCCCAGCTCTGAGCCCAGGGCCCGGGCCCCCTGGATCCCAGAGGGGAGGGGCTTTTGCACCAGGGGCCATGTGCCCTGGGTTCCTAGAGGCCAAGCGCCACAGCCCACGCTTGTTTGAGGGTCCGCTGGGGACGGGGCCTGGGGGCTGTGGGGAGGCTCTCTCCTGGTCTCCCCGGGGGCTGGAGGTCAGCCTGGCCCGAGCCCTGGCCACCCCTGAGGCCTTAAGCGTGGCCCTGGGGTGTGCGTTCCTGGGTCCCTCCTCACCATTGCTGATGGCAGGGAGCCCTGGTGGGCTGGGGGTCTCAGAGCCACTGTGAGCTAGTGTCAGGACGGGGAGGGGCGGTGTCTGCAGACCTGAAATGGATGCCCAAGGGCCTGTCGCGGGCAGGGGCCAGGTTGGCTGCCCCTGGCCCCGGTTCCTAGCCGTGCTGCGGGGCCAGGGGTGCCGTCACCGGTTGGGCGTGAGCAGGATGAGGTGTGGGGATGGTGGGCCGGCTTCCAGGTGCTGGTGACGTCCCCGGGAGTGGGCAGGGAGGTGCCGAGGCCAGCGGTGTGGGTGCACAGGCTCCCGTGGCCCACGGCCTGGGCCGACCGGCCCTGCCCCCCTTCCCCCAGCGCCCCCCGCCCCTAGCCTTGGCCTCAGTCTGAGCTGCCGGCAACCGGGGTTTGTTGGAGGCGGGGGCGGGGGTCCCCTGCCCAGGGGCACCAGGACTCCCTGCAGCCACCACAGGGGGGCAGCAGAGGGCCAGGGGCCTTGTGGTGGCCCAGAGCCCGGGGGGCTGGGCTCCACGCCCCTACCTTTGGGTCTTGGGGCAGGGGATGGGTTTCGCCGTGCGTCTGGCTTCCCCCACCCCACTGTGCACGACCCCAGACCGCCAGCGTGTGTTTGGGGTCGCCCTAGCCCCAGGGCTGCATGTGCTGGGGTCCACGTCGTGGAGACCTACCACAGCCCCACCGCATGCCAGTTTCGAGATTCAGGCTTTCCCTGTGCCCATCGATGGCCCAGCCCTGGAGGTGTGGCCGAGGCCCCCCGGGTCACCATCCGCAGGCAGGAAGCACGCGCTGCTGACCTGGCCTTGGGATGCGTCCCCCGCGCCCCCCCGCACCCCACGCTGTGGCTCGGCCGTGTCCCCCGCCCCGTCCTTGTTTCTCCCGACTTCGCAGGGGCAGGTGTGTTCTGTGTGCAGGTAGCAGGGCCTCGCTGCCCAGGCTTGCCTGGGGCTCTGCTCGGAGAGTCTGGAGCAGCGTGGGCGTGGGGTGGGCAGGAGCTGAGGTCAGCCCGGCGGGATGTCCAGAGGCTCGGGTGTTCTCTGGCTCCGGCTGGGTGGTCTGCAGCCCCCTGTCCACCCTGCGTCCCGGCCTCACAGCCCTCGGTCCAGGCCGGGCGGGGAGTGAGTGGCGTGGCGCGCTGTCGCTGACGCGCCATCTGGGCGCTGTCTGTCTGTTACACAGCCCTGTCGGTCTGCTATAAACCCGGATCGGGGGCCGACAACGGCGAGGAAGGTAAGAGCCGCCCCTGCGGGAGGGTCCTGGGGTCTGTGCGCCGGGCTGCCCGCGTGCCGCGCCTGTGCGCCCTGCCGCGAGGTGGGCCTGAGGGGCTCCTGGCGCAGGGAGGGCTGCGGGGCACGGTGGGTCCTGCCCCCTGTCCTGGGTGTGCAGCAGCTGCTGTCTCGCTTTGCCTTCTTTCTCTGACGTGCTGCTTCCCAGGCCAGCACAGGACGTTTGTCCTCCTTCCTGTTCAGATGCCCGGGGCTGCTGGGGTGCCCTGCGGGGACCTACACTGCCACCTGCCCCGGGTCCAGCACGGGGAGGGGGCCTGTGCATCCAGCGGGTGGGCCTTTGTCCGGCCGCCTGAGCGTGTGTCTTTGGGACCAGCTCACAGGAGCTCTTTGTCCTTCAGGGGAAACAGAGGAGGAAATGGAAAACCCAGAAATGGCAGACCTGCCCGAGAAGCTCAAGCACCAGCTGAGGCATCGAGAGCTCTTCCTCTCAAGACAGCTGGAGTCACTGCCCGCCACCCACATCAGGTACCCAGGGGCCTGGGGCGGGCACGAGGGAGTCCCGCCACCCACATCAGGTGCCCGGGGGCCTGGGGCGGGCACGAGGGAGTCTGCCCAGCTCCCCTGACGCGCGCCCTTGTCTTGCAGAGGGAAGTGCAGCGTCACTTTGCTCAACGAGACCGAGTCCCTCAAGTCCTACCTGGAACGGGAGGTGAGGCCGCGACGCCATGGGCTGGGGGCTGGGGGGTGGGGGCAGAGGCGGGTCCTGGCTCCGCTGGTCTGGCCTGGGCGGGCATTGCTGCTCCCACCTCACGCTGGGCTCAGGCCCTTCCCTGCCCGTGGCGCCCTAAGGCCAGGCGCTGTCACGGCCCTTCCCGGTGTCCCGTGCAGTCCCCACTCCTTGCACCTCCAGAGCGAGGGCCCAAAATGGGCGTGACGGCTCCCGGGGGTCTGCTCTCCCCACCACCCCCCGCCCCCCAGGAGGGGCACGACTCGTCCTGGAGGGGACGACGGGACCCGTGCTGGCCGCTGTGGTCGCCGTCAGGCTTCCCCAGCGGGCGTGTGGCCCTACCGCAGTCCAGGCCACCGTCTCCAGTCTTCACTGGGTTGACCCACGACTGTGTTGGCCGGGCGACCAGAGGGTTTCTGAGTTTATGAAATCAAAAACGTCAGTGCTGCCAGGGTCTGGGGCCAGGGCACCGGCCTCCTCATCCCACAGGCGAGGGTGGGAGCGGAGCCACGGCGACCGGTGCCTGGGCCTTGCCGTGACACCCGAGCTGCCCACCCTGAGCCCGCGGTGACCCCCAGGGCGGGTGGTGCTTGTTGCGGGCTGTCCGTGCTGCCGCCCAGCGCCCCTCCCCCGAGGCGGAACGACCCAAAACGTCCCCAGAGGGTGCACGCGTGAGTCCTGGGAGCAGCGAGAAGCGTGTTTGGGGACGATGGCAGGCCAGCGGGGTCAGGAGCAGCGCGGGCACCGGTGTTACCTAGTGGGACAGGTCGCGGAGTAAGGGAGCTCCTGGGGTCAGGCGAGGAGTGGTTGTGGGTCCGGGGTCCCCTCCCCGCGTGTCCCCACGCACTGCGGGCCCCCCCGGGACCTGCGTGCGGCCACCCTGCAGCTCCTAGCGGGAGCGTCATTGCCTGTGGGCGACACTCGTTCTCAGCCACGGTCCCCTCCCCCCGAGGCAGGGCCCGGCTCTTCCCGGGGGCCCAGAGGGGCAAGGTGGGCGCGGGGTCGGACCGTGGACCATGGTGACAGCAGTCCAGTGAGGGCAAGCCCGGTGCCGTGGCCTCACCGAGGCCTGACTTGGTCAGGCGTTGGGGCACCGCCTGGAGGACGCTGCCTGGAGTCGGCGCTGAAGAGCCCCCAGGGCAGCCCGGGCCCCAGGGAGCCGCCGCGTGCCTGCCCACGGGACAGGGCAGGGGCCGTGGCCCCCAGGCGTGTGTTCACTGGGGGCTGCTGTCTGCAGTTTAGAAAGACCCCTTGGTGACAGCCACACAGAGGTGGTGACGCGGAGGGACGGCCGTGAGCAAAAAGGCGGCTGTGAACCACTTGGTCTCTGGCAGGCGCCTGGGCCCCATTCAGGGACCTGTGTGTGTCTCCTGGGCGCACGCCTCGTGTTTCTGCTTCTCTCCGCTCACCTGTCTAGGGGTGGGTGGCTCTTAGCCTGAGACGGCAGGCGGCCACTGGGGCGGCCTTCCCTCCCGGTCTGGGCGGCCCCGGGCGAGAACCGACTGACTGCGCCCAGGCCCGCCGTCCTGCTCGGGCCTCAGGGACTCAGTCCTCGGGTGCAGGTGCAGCCGCAGCCCACACGGACCTGCACCCAGAGGAGCCCTCGGCTCTGACGCAGGAGCTGGCCGCCGCCCGGGGAGCAGGGGCCGCGAGAAGCAACCACAAGGGAGTGAGAAAGGCGACACGGGGACACGGGGACAGGTGGAAGTCCTGGCACGGGGTGCCGCGACCCTCGGTGTACACGGGGAGACCCCAGGGGAAGCCCAGGGTCGGCAGGCTGGTTTCTGCCAAGCAGCCTCTGAGAAACAGCACCGGCACGTGGAGTGCCAGGCAGCGAAGGGCCAGGAAGGCCGGATTGTGCCAGTTCCAGCCGGAACAGCCTGGGCGCGGGCGTGCGGGGTGAAGACAGGCTCCGAGGCTGAGGGCCGCAGGCTGCTGCTCCGCTGACAGCTCTGGGCACCGAGTCCAGAACATTCTGTAACGTAACCCCTTTTGTGTACGTCTCCTGTGACAACTGCACGAAAACGGCACCATCTTCTCAAAGGATGTGCCCAGAATCTGTCAGATTCATTCCCAGATGCCTTAGGATTTTTGTTGCTGTTAAATGCTCTTATAAACTCAGTTTTCAAACTGTTGCTGCTGGTGGGCACGCGGCGGTTTGGGGAACTGGTCCTACAGCTGCCTCACCTGCTCTCTCAAGCCGGCTGAACTGTCAGCTCTCTGTGTCTCCGAGCAGATCGCTGTCCCTCCTGACGGTCGTCCCCTCCCGTCTGCTGACCTCCCATGAGCGTGGCCGAGGGTGCCGTGTATTGACGCCGCCCCGTGTGCTGTTTTCCAGGACTTCTTCTTCTACTCTCTCGTCTATGACCCCCAGCAGAAGACCCTCCTGGCTGACAAGGGGGAGATCCGTGTAGGGAACCGGTACCAGGCAGACATCACCGACCTGCTGAAAGAGGGTAGGGTGGGCCGGGAGGCTGGCGGGGAGGGCGGGGGGCTCTGGGCGTTGGGATGGGGCAGCAAGCCCCAGGACCCCCAGCAGGAGGGGTCGTCGGACCCTCCCTGGCACCTGGAGATTTTGTTTCCTTTTGGCAGTTGTTTTCATAACCTTTTCAAAGCTCTTTCTCTCTCTCAAAAACTCGTTTGAATGGATCTGCCTATTTCACTGACTTGTAGCAGCGGGTGGTGCCGTCCGCGAGGCCGAAGCGCACGGGGACGCGGTGCCCAGCTCCCCTGCCCTTCAGTCCTTCAGCAGCCTGGGGGTCGTGGGCGGGCTTGACCCCCATCTTCTCAGCCCGTGCTGTCCCCGACCAAGCAGCCCGGCAGGAACGTGGACCCGTGGCCAGCAAGGCCGGTGCCGTCTGGCTCAGGGCGCCGTGTGGCGGGCCTCCTTCTGGGGCCACGTGGTTGAGCCCGGGTCACTTGGGTGGTGGCCTCACTCAGGCAGCTCAGGCTGACCGGGAGCGCAGCGGGGTCCGGGCCTCGTGGTACCTGCCACTCCCCCTCCCCCCCTTCCTTCCTGCGCGGCCGCGTGGTTGCCGTGTAGCAGGCCTGACGGCTGAACCGCGCGCTTGCTTGTCCGTGATGGGGTCTTGGTGCCTGTTCTCTTCGGAGCCTTTGCTCCTGCGGAGCTGGTCCCCTGTGTGCAGGGTCATCCCCACGTGGCGCCCAGGTGGCCTCGGGGCCCCTGCGTCCCTCGGGAGCGCGGTGTCCTCCTGGCGAGCGTCCCCAGCACCTGTGGGGCCGCGGGTTGGGCTTGGCTCCCCTGCGGCCTGTGCCTCGGTTTCCTCCGCGCTGGAGAAGCACCGGGCGTCCCTTCGTGGCGCGGCTGCCGCTCCTCTCGGAGACGTGATGCCTGATCCCCAGAAGCTGGTCCGCTTGTCCTAAACATCCGCTCTTGGCCTGTGTGCGTGTTTCCTGTTGCACACACACACACACACACGAGCGCACACGCACGCCACACCTCCCACGCGTGTGCATCTCACACACACACACTTGCTCCCCCCGTTGGTTGGTCTTGGTCTCTGTCTCTGTCTTACGGGGGTTCCTGCCGCCGGTCGGATGTGAGAGGGAGGGCTGACGGGAAGCACCTGCTGGGGGCGGTTCCCTCTGTTCACGGGTGTCTGGCTCCGGCCCGGGTGGGGCGAGGCTGCCCTTCCTGCCAGCCCTGGCACTCTGCCCTGTGGTCCTGCCCTGTGGCCGCTCGTGTCACTCGTGGGGGCTCCTCGCACTTGAGCAGAGCCGGATGCGCTGGCCCAGCTGGTCTCCTGGTGCAGCCCGTCCCCCTGCTGGGCGGGGTGCACCTGGCACCGGGGCCCCGCTCCAGGGACGGGCGTTCTCCAGGGGCCCCATGGGGCCTCCTGGTCTACACCATCCCAGCCTGGCTGAGATAAAGGGCCTGGCGAGGGCCACATCCAGTGGGAAACAGGAGAGGCCACACGACGGCCACAGGAGAACACTGAGTGGCCGGAACGTCCGAGGACCTCGCTTTCTCGGCCATCCCTGGGCGCTTGGCGGGAGGATGCGTCTCTGGTCTCGGGGCGCCCCGGGGAGGCCCTACCTGCAGCCCCAGGGCCAGGGGCGGCATCCGTACAGCCCTTCCCCCTCCCGACCCCTGGGCCGCTGGGGCGAGGTGGGGTCGGCCTAGGCCTCAGTTCCCTGTTCTCCTCCCGGAGCCTGGACCCTTCCCAGCAGGGGAAGCCGTGCCCCTGCCTTGGATGCGTGAGGCATCTGCAGGGTGCACCAGCGGGCGTGGGCGACAGGTGGGGCCACAGCTAGCTGTGCCTGTGGCTCTGGGCTCAGTTGCCCGGCAGTCGCTGGGGGCTGGTCGCGGCCCGCGGACCTTAGATCCTGGAGGGGGGGGCCCTGCCTTCCTTGGTACCCACTGTCCCTGGGGAGGGTTCTCCGTGCCGAGTCACCACCAGGAAGGAGCCAAGCCACGACACTGGGAAGATCCCACCTGTGCTCGTCCTACAGACGCAGCCCCCAGGACCCTGACCCCTCAGATCTCTTCGTCCCCACCCCCGGGTCGGTCCTGCACCTCTGCAATGCGGGGCTTCTCTCCCGTGAGCCCCTGTCCCAGCGCCGTCCCCTGGAGCCTGGCAGGGCCTGACCTTCCCCAGGGCGAGGGAGCACGTGTTTCCGTGGTGACTTTCGGCCATGCCTGGCCCTGCCTGACCGTGCTCCCACAGGGCTCCCGCGGACTTGCTGAGTGCCGTGAGGGGTCCCGCCCTGGGTCTGGAAGTCGGTCGCCACTGAGAGCAACAGAGGCTGAGAGGGTCTGCAGACGTGCAGGCTGAGCGCCTGAGCTGAGCGGGGGTGTGACCTCGGGGCGGGCGTTCTCTGGACCCTCGTGCTGGCCTCGTCTGCCCCTTGCTGCCTGGAGCACGTGGCAGTTGGCACTTGGCACGGGCAGCTGCCCAGGAGAGAAACCCTCCTGGCTGGGCCCTGAGCCCCCGTGCCCGCCGCAGACAGGGTGAGGAGCGGGGCTCCCGCCCGCAGAGGGAAGATGCCCCGAGACGGAGCCTTCTGGCACCAAGGGGGCCCTTGGGTGGCAGGCGCGTGGGTCCGCACTGAGTCGACCCCAGTGTCCTCGTTGTGACGGGGCTGCCGCGGGGGGCTGGGAGCAGCTGCACCTGACCCTGCAGCGTCTCAGAGTAAAGGGCTTGGCTGACCAGATCCGAGCCGCCTCCGCGCGGCCCTCTGTCCAGCTGGCTGTGCTCCCTGGGCCCTCCCGACGGCACCTCTTCAAGCTCCTCCACGGGGGCCACGGGCTGCCAGCCCCACGCGCTCACGGGTTCCAGAGGTGAAGGCAGAGGTGAAGGCCGTCGTGTGTCGAGCGTGCCCTGGAGCTCCGGGCCCGCCCGCCTCTGTGCGGGTGCGCGCGCGCTGTGGGCTCGTCCCTGGGCTCGCTCGCCCCCCCCGCCCCTCCCAGCGCGGCACTCCCCGTCTCAGCAGCCCGCTCCCTCCTCCGACCCTGGGCGCCACGCGGAGCCTCGGGGGTCTTCTCACGGCCTCGGTGGTTCTCACCGTGCAGTGTTTCTTCCTGGCAGGCGAGGAGGACGGCCGAGACCAGTCCAAGCTGGAGACCAAGGTGTGGGAGGCTCGCAACCCGCTGGTGGACAAGCAGATCGACCAGTTCCTGGTGGTGGCCCGGTGAGTTCCGGGCTGGGGCGGCCACGCCCCGCCCGACCCCCGGGCACAAGCTGGCACGGGGCCTCAGCCACTGCCCCATCCCTGCGGCGGGCGGCGGGGTGCCTGTCCTACAGGGGGTCCCCCAGTGAAGGGCCTGGGAGGTCAGAGGGTCCGGGGCCCTGCTCTGTCGAGACCCCCCTCGTGGCTCCTAGGGAGGCCTGCAGGGTGGGACCTGGCCCTTCCCTGAAGATGGAGCCGGCTCTGGGGGGCTGCTGGGTCCCCGGGTCCGGGGGGCAGCCCGACACCTCCACCTCCACCCCCAACCCGACCCGTGGACCTCAGGGGCCGCCCACCGGCCGAGGCCAAGTAAGCCGGGCGCAGACGGGGCTCTTTCCCCGGACGGTAGGGCGGGACAGAGGTGCTTGTCTGGCTCCGGGACTGGGCAGATGTGGCCTGGAGACGCAGGGCCTCCTGGGCACAAGGGGGCGGCCGTCCGAGGAGCAGCTTCTGCCCAGGCCGGCCCCCCAGGGGTCCCCGGGCTGGGCCGACAGGAGGGGAGCTCCTGCGAGCACACGGGGGCCGCACGCCCAGAAGGCGCCTGGGCCGGGTGCCGTCGGAAACAGTGTAGGAATGGGGCCCTGAGTCTCAGGACCTGAAGACTCTCTTTTGTAAGAAGAGGTCTGCAAAGTCTCAGAAACGACGTCCCCGTGCTCCAGACCAGAGGGCTCCGTCCCGAGACAGCCGAGTCTGGACGCGTCTGCGTGTCCGGCTTGGTCCGGCCGCCCCTCCTGCTTGTCCGCTCCAGTGGTCAGCGTCTCTCCTCCTCCCCAGCTCCGTGGGCACCTTTGCACGCGCCCTGGACTGCAGCAGCTCTGTCCGACAGCCCAGCCTGCACATGAGCGCCGCGGCCGCCTCTCGGGACATCACCCTGGTAAGTGAGAGGGCCACCGGGCAGCCGCGGCCCTGTGCATCTGCTCAGGTCAGCACCCGCCCCCCGGGCACAGCCCTCCCTGGGGGGCACAGCGCAGGGCTCTCGTTGCCCCTGTGTGGTGACCCTGTCTCATGCTGGTGAGAGGCTGCCGGCCGGCACGTGGTCAGGCCCTACCGGGCCCTTGCTGGGCCGCGGGCCGCACGTCCTCAGCCCGCCCCGCTCCTTCCACACTTGCCACCTCAGAGGCAGCGGCATCTCCTAGGGGACGGCTCGTGCCCTCGGCCGGCCCCTCCTGCCCGGGGCACTTAGGCCCTGGGGTCAGCCACCCACTGTCTGCGGGCTGAGCCGCCCCCTCCTGGAGCCCCGCCCCTGGCGAAGTGGGCCTGGGAGCACGCCTGCTTCCCTCTGCTGCCCCGAGCAGCTCGGCACCTCCCTGCACTCTCCCCAGAGGCCCCCGGCTGCCCCCCGAGACTGTCCTTAGCCCCTCCCAGGTGGGAGGGAGGGCCAGCCCCCGGGTCCTGTGGCCTCCCACACACGGCCCGGGTGTGCCTCCTGCCTGGGGCCGGGCGGGGTGGGGTCGCTCCAGCTCTGGGGCCCGGGCGACCCCGCCTCTCCTGCTGCAGTTCCACGCCATGGACACGCTGCACAGGAGTGTGTACGACGTCGCCAAGGCCATCGCGGCCCTGGTGCCGCAGGGCGGGCCCGTCCTCTGCAGGGACGAGATGGAGGAGTGGTCGGCCTCGGAGGCCAGCCTTTTCGAGGAGGCCCTGGAGAAGTATGGGAAGGATTTCACTGACATTCAGCAAGATTTTGTGAGTACCGGGGGGGGGTAGGTTCAGGGCCCTGCTGTGCCCGCCCGGCCGCCGTGCTTCCGTCCCCTTGTCCGTTAGTGGCTCCAGAGGAAACGCCCAGGGCCGCCTGGTGGGGCCTGGGCTGTGCCACCAAGGCCAGGGTCCGTGCTGGTGTCGCCGGGGTCCTCGCCGGGTCTTGCTTGACTTGGTTTGTTTGGTTGTTCCTAAGTGGCCGAGCGTCTCCGTGTACGTCCTTGCTTTGTGTCCCTTGAAAGTGTCCACCGGTGAGCCCGTGGGAATTCCAGCACGGGCAGGGCCTGTGCCCTCAGGGACCCCTCCTGCCCTTACAGCCCCTAACATACACTTGAACTCATCTGGAAGGAGGCGAACCGGTGGTCACTCAGAAGAGCGCGCCTGTGCAGAGAGGGCAGCAGGGGCGGCCGGGCCGGCCTGACTGCGAGTCCCAAAGGGGCGCCAGGACGCGGCGGCCTTGCCAGCACCTGATTCTGAGCAGCACCTCGGCAGTAACAGACGAGGCTGATGCCACAGGACCCACGTCAGAAGGCAGACGGCACCACTGAGGGTGGAGAAGCAGTGTCGGTCCCTAGAGGCCATCAGAGGGACCCGCGCAGCCCCTGGTGACGTGGACACAGGCCGAGCCCGGACAGCCGGCCCCCTCTGCAAGGCAGATGCGCAGAACGCCCTGAAAACCTAAGCAGAGCAGCAAGGCCTCCTCACACAGAAACAAGTGGAGCGAGAAGGCGGGCGGGAAATAAAGCGCTCACCTCGCCACGTCTCCCGCACGTCCCGGGCCCCTCGTGCTCCCGTGCGACGTCGGCCCAGGTGCGCACAGAGTCTGAATTGTCGACGCGCCCGGGCGGACGTTGTGGGTGAATCCGCGCCGCGGGACTCGGCTGAGACTGGCCCGGAGGTGGCGTGGAAACGCAGGGCGCGGGATGGCAGCGGCAAGACTCTGACGGCCGCACTGGACTTGCACGCAGCCTGTGGAGCCCAGAGGGGGCGCCTGAACAGTGGGGGAGCTGGGACGTGGGAGCAGGGCGATCACGAGGGCGTACCGGTGGAAGCGCTGCAGCCCACGGTCGTGGGTGGGGCTGGCGTCTGGGCGCCCAGCGCCTGGCGCAGGGGGAGGGAGCGCCCACCACCGGCCGAGCAGGGCAGAGGTGCCGGAACCGGCGTTGAATGGAGCGTGCCTGAGAGGGAGAGGGCGAGGCCCGAGAGGGGCCCTGGCGCGGGCTGGGGGAGGCTCGCCCCCTCGCGGGTGGGGTTAGCGGCCCCGCCACGCCCCCGCCCACCCCCTGACGCGCCCCTCTCCCCCCAGCTCCCCTGGAAGTCGCTCACCAGCATCATCGAGTACTACTACATGTGGAAGACCACCGACAGATACGTGCAGCAGGTGAGGGCTCGGCCTGGGCGGGGGCCGAGGGGTCCTGTGGGAACTTTGGGGTGAGGGAGCAGCGCGGGGACTGGGGGATCCCCTCTCCAGACCCACCTGCTGGCTGCCCTGACCCTTTGTTCTGTGTTTGAAGAAACGCTTGAAAGCAGCTGAAGCGGAGAGCAAGTTAAAGCAAGTTTATATCCCCAACTAGTAAGTACGCCCCTCACGGCACCGTCCTCGCGTCCCACGTGGCCCCGTGGTGCTGCCCTGGCTGAGTCCTAGAGAGCCGGGGGCCTGTCACTGAAGCCCGTGGTGGCCCGGGGGCAGCACAGGGCATCAGGACTGGATCCGCCCGGCCCGGGGTTCAACTCTGAGCTGAGCTAAGCGCAGGCAGGTGGAGCTGGGGTGTCGACAAGGTGGGAGCTGCTTCTAGAGCTCGAGGGGAGAAAGACCACACACCCCCAGGCAGGTCCGGACGGGGGGCTGCCGGGCCCCGGAGCCGCGCGCCCAGGGCTTGGTGCTCCCGTGACGTCTTCCCTCTCTCCCTTCCTTACCCAAGTAACAAGCCAAACCCGAACCAGATCAGCGTCAATAACGTCAAGGCAGGCGTGGTGAACGGTGCGGGGGCGCCAGGCCAGAGCCCTGGGGCTGGCCGGGCCTGCGAGAGCTGTTACAGTAAGTGCCCCGCCCGGCATCCGGGTGCCCCCCAGCCCACAGCCCTGGGCGCCCCTGCACTGCCCTGGGGCCCAGCCTGGGGGCGGCGGCCACGCCCTGCGGGGGAAGCCCTCTCGGGGAGCACCGGGTGCCCGGGCCCGCGGGGCGGGGGGCAGGGGCGGGCGCGGGCGGGCGACAGCTGTGTGATGCTCTCTGCCGTCACTGGTCCTGCTTAAGAATCCGTCTATTTCCAACTTTGTTGTCCGTAGCCACCCAGTCTTACCAGTGGTATTCTTGGGGTCCCCCTAACATGCAGTGTCGCCTCTGCGCGTCTTGTTGGACATATTGGAAGAAATATGGTGGCTTGAAAATGCCAACCCGGTTAGATGGAGAGAGGCCAGGACCCAACCGCAGTAACATGGTAAGGCGGTACCCCCCTACCCCGCCCCCACGCGCGCCCCGCGGTCCGGCCCGCGGTCATGGCGCTGTGTCGGGGCGGCTCGCCCCCTTCCGCAGAGCCCCCACGGCATCCCAGCCCGGAGCAGCGGGAGCCCCAAGTTTGCCATGAAGACGAGACAGGCCTTCTACCTGCACACCACCAAGCTCACGCGGATCGCCCGGCGCCTGTGCCGTGAGATCCTGCGCCCGTGGCACGCCGCCCGGCACCCCTACATGCCCATCAACAGCGCGGCCATCAAGGCTGAGTGTGAGTGTCCCTGCGGGAGGGGCGCTAGCAGGGCTGGTGGCGACGGGGTGTGCAGCCCCGGCGGGAGCTCTGACCCGGGCCTCACGCCCCACAGGCACGGCACGGCTGCCCGGAGCCTCTCAGAGCCCGCTGGTGCTGAAGCAGGCTGCGCGGAAGCCCCTGGAGGCCGTCCTGCGGCACCTCGGTGAGCCTGCTCTCCTCCGGCGCGGCCCTGGCCCCCGGCTGCTGCGTCCCTAACCCCCCTAAGGGGTCCCAGCCTCTCCCCACCCTGCTCCCCTCGCCCCTGCAGTCCCCGGGAGTCTGGGTCGGGCGCACTGGCTCTCGTGACGCCTCTGAGCCTGGATGGGCGTCTCCCGCGGGGGCTTCTTCGCACCCTACCCCCCCAGGGCGGGGGCACGGCTGGGTGGGAGACGTGCGCACCTAGGCAGCAGCCTGTGGAGGGAGGGCCCTTGTGGCCTGGGGACCCTGAGCACTTCGGCTGGCTTTGCCCCCGCCCCCCGCTCCCCCCCGGCTTGTTCCTGGGACTTAGCCAGGGGCTTGGGCGGGGGGGAGGGGGGCAGGGCCCTGGGCTTGGCTGGGTTGACTTGGTCCCCCCCAGTGTCGGGGGTGGCTTTCCCTTCGTGAGGGACATTCCAGAACCGTGAGCCAGGCATGCTCCCAGCAGACAAAAGTGGCTCTGGCAGCACTTGCCGTCTGGAGTCTTGGTCCCGGGGCTGGCCTCGCCCTGACCCGTGGGGGGGAGGTGGTCTCTGTTCCCTGAGAGCCAGCCAGGGCTGGGGGGCCTTGGCAGGTGTGAGCCCGTACCCTCCGGGCCGGCCCTCGTGGGCCCGTCCTCGGCCAGCTGGGCCGTTAACATCCATCGTCTGGCTAGTGGCCAGCCCTGTGTTCTGTGTTGTCAGCTCCCGTGGCCACTGAGTGGACCCGCTTGTTTACGGGTGTCTGGAGCCTGTCAGCTGCTGGTGGGCGCCGGGGATGCGGCCCTTGGGCTGGGGCTGAGGAGCCAAGGAGACCGGCCCCAGCAGCTGTCCCTGCTCTCAGGATGCCCGGGGGTGCTGGACTGCGGTGCCCTCCCAGGCCCTGCTCGCCATGGGCCTGGGCTCTGGCAGCCCACAGTCGGGTGGCAGGGCTGCTGCTGAGGACCCGCAGTGCGCCCACCTGCCCGCGTTGCCCCTGCAGAGACCCACCCCCGCCCCCCGAAGCCCGACCCCGTGAAGAGCGTGTCCGGCGTGCTCAGCGGCCTGACCCCTGCCAAGTCGGCCCCCGTCATCAACAACGGCTCCCCCACCATCCTGGGCAAGAGGAGCTACGAGCAGCACAACGGGGTGGACGGTGAGTCCGGCGGGGCCTTGGGCTTGGCCAGCACGGCCCGTGGCCCCGGGGCACCCGGCCCTGGCCCCCGCCGCGCCCGCACCCGCTGACCGTGTGTTCTCTCCTCTCTCCTGCCGCCGGGCGCTGCCAGGCAACGTGAAGAAGCGCCTCTTGATGCCCAGTAGGGGTAAGGCCCGGCCCTCCGCGCGTGCCTGTGTGTGCCGTGCTCACGCGTGCGCGGAGGACGGCTCAGGGCACGTCCAAGGGCAGTCCACGCGGGCTGGGCCGCACCCTGCTGCCCCGGCTCCTCCCGATTCACCTGTCACTCTGCAAAGACCGGAGCGCTGCTCCTCGGGCCCCCAGCTCGCCCACACGCTGCCTCCTGCCCTGGGGCCTCCGGCTCGCGGGCCGCCCCTCCTTCCGGGCCCAGCGCCGGTCAGTGGACTGTCCTCGCTCCGGCAGCCCTGGTGCCCCCGCCGCCCGCCTGTACTGTCTGCCGTCGTGCTGCGACTGTCCGCATGCCGCCAGCCTCAGCTTGTGTGGCCGCCTGCGCTGTGCTTGCAACCCTGCCCGCGCCCCTGCCCCGGTGGGGGGCTGTGGGACCCTGGTCCCCTCGGGGGGCAGATGGGACAGAGCTGTGGCGTGGCCGGCATGGCTGGGTGGGGGTCGGCGAGGCCCGGGTGGACGCTCAGGTCAGGGCCCCACAGGGAGGCGCACCCAGGGCTGAGGGTCCCAGAGCTGAGGCAGCAGCGCCGTCTCGTGAGCGGGGTGGGATGCTCGCGGGGTGTGCGCTGGGGCAGCCCTCTGGGGGACCCTCCTGCCGTCGGGCGTCTCTGGAGTGTGGCTCCTCTCACCTGCCCAGGGCCCAGCTTCTGCCCCCGCAGCTGGGGGTGGGGTGTCCGTGGGCTGGGGCTGCTCTAGGAGGGTGTAGCCACGGTGGCAGTGGGGGACGTGTCAGACCTGGGTGTCCCAGGGCCCCCCAGGGGTCTGCCTGCGGCCGGACCACTGTGGGGGGGAGGTGAACAGGGAACCAGCTGAAGGGGAGGACGTGGGAAGTGCACTCGGAGCTCCTCCTGCCAGCCCCTCGTGACGGCAAGGTCAGGTCTGGCGTGGGTACCCCAGCTCCATGGGGCAGCCAGCATGGACACATCCAGAGCCCTTCCCAAGCTCACGACTGGAGGGGTACTGGCCCCGGGGGTCTGGCCGAGGCTTGGCTGTCCTGGGATCTGTGGGAGGTGGGCCGGATGTGGGGACCTGGGAGGTGGCAGCGGCCAGTGGCCACCCGGCCCAGCCCTGTCCCCTGGACGCGCCCTCTCTCGGCTGTGTCTGGGAGCCCCAGCAGGCACATCCTGAGGGTCAGCCGGTGGTACTGGTGCCGGGCCCTGCCATCTCACTCCAACTGGACACAGGCTCTTGCCGGCACCAGGCCTCCCCTGCCCCGGCTGCCTCACCCACGACCCTTCGGTGGGGCTCCGAGGGCGCGGCGCTGGCTCAGCTCACCCCCAGCCGCTCCCTGCTTGCTGATCTCCGCCCTCCCCGCCATAGCCCTCGGGCGGGGAGGCTGCCGCAGCCCCTGGTCCCAGCAGCAGGCCTGGCTGCTCATCTGCCCCTGCGACAGGTGCCCTGGGGATGGTCTGATCACACCCACAGAAGGGGGTGAGGGGCTGCGTGCTCATCAGCAGGCAGCTTTGAGCTTTGGGGTTCGACCTGTTAAAAAGCCGTTAGTTAGCGGGAGGGATGAAATCCGTTTGCTTCTGTCGGGTTTTCCAACATCGATGTGCTTCCGTACCTATCTACTTCAGCCCCAGCGTGCAGATCCCGGGGTCGGGGGGGTGGGGGGGGGGGAGCCGGGCGGGGCTACCGGGGGCCGCACACGAGCCCTGGGAGGAGGCCACAGCTGGCCTCCTGGGGTGCTGTGGGGCGGCCGGGGCAGCAGCGGGTGGCGGGAGCTGGCTCTGGGCGAGGGCCGGCCCCTGGCACCAGTGGGGCCTTCACGGGCTAACTGGCCCACCCACGCGCCTGCGGCTGCATCCACCCCCTGGGCCCGCCGCATGCACGCACTCCCCTGTAACGCTGACGTGTGCTCTCTTTTCTCCGCCACCCATCCCTCTGGTAGGCACCTACCTGGGTAAGTAGCACAGGGCCTCGAGGCTGCAGGCCCGGTGCCGCGGCCCCTCCCTCCGCCCTGCCGGGGTTGGGCTACTCCAAGTTAGGAGGCGGTCTGCAAAGGGGAGGGCTGGACAGCTCTTGTCTGCTCGTCGAGAGGCGCACCGTGGCCAAGGGGCACTCTTGGGAGGAGCTGGTCCTGGGAGGCCTCTGGCAGGACGCCGGTGCTGGAGACCAGCCCTCACGGCCGCGCACTCCCACGGCCGCCCCCAGACTCGCTCCATGTGTGTCTGGGAGCCACAGGTCTTGGGCGCCGGTTGGGAGTGTGGACCGAGACCTGGGACGGCGCCTTTCCTGAGTCACTGGCGGCTGCTGTGGCTCCAGACCCCCGGCCACGGGGTGGAAGTGCGGGAACCCTGGCCAGAGCCTGGCCTACTGGCCACTCCTGGGAGCTTCCACCAGCTCCTCCCTGGGTGGCTGGCCCCAGGGTTTGCGAGGGGGGCTGGGGGCCCCTCGGCAGGAAGCCCAGGGTGGCCTGGCCTTCTGGGGTCTGAGTGGTGCTGCCCGGGGAGTGGCCGCCTTGCAGAGGGGCTCCCTGGCGCCACCGTATTTACACCCACTGTAGACCAGGCCCCAGTTGTCGCGGCCCAGTCAAGGGAGCGAGCTCAGATCCGAGACTCCTGGTCCCCACCCAGAGCACCACCTGGGTGTGGGCTGCGGCTCTGGGGGGACCTGGCCCCGGGTTTCCTGCTTCTCGGCTGCGGGTCCTCAGCGAGTGTGTTGAGTGCAGGACACGCCCTGCCTCGGACCTCACAGCCTGTTCTCCTTCCTCTTGTCAGGTTTGGCGAATCACGGACAGACCAGGCACATGGTGAGCGGGAGGGCCCCCGTCCTCCACACGCGTACACACACGTGTGTTCCCACAGCTCCCACGGGCCTCTGGGCGAGGCCCCCCAGCCCTGCCCGGCGCTGCACGGGAGCATCTGGGAGCCCCAGTGGGACCAGAGGAGGGGCAGGCGGCGGGTCTCCACAGCCCTCGGAGGGCCCCCTGCGCAGCCGGGGTGGCCGAGCCTCCGTGCTCCCCGCTGGGACCGCCGCCTCGGGGTTTCCGGGTGCCCACGCGGAGGCCCCGGGCTGACCCCTGGCGCCTCCCCACCTCAGGGACCAAGCCGGAACCTCCTGCTCAACGGGAAGGCGTACCCCACCAAGGTGCGGCTGATCCGGGGGGGCTCCCTGCCCCCCGTCAAGCGGCGGCGAATGAACTGGATCGACGCCCCCGATGACGTGTTCTACATGGCCACCGAGGAGACCAGGTGGGGCCTCCAGGGCCGGCGGCGGGCAGGGGGCAGGGGCCACCGTGTCCGCGTCGCTCGTCCGCGTCACTCGGTGTCTCGCTCACAGGAAGATCCGCAAGCTGCTCTCGTCCTCCGAGACCAAGCGCGCGGCCCGCAGGCCCTACAAGCCCATCGCCCTGCGCCCGAGCCAGGCCCTGCCGCTGCGGCCGGCCCCGCCCGCGCCCGTCAACGACGAGCCCATCGTCATCGAGGACTAGGTGCCGCCCGCCTGCCCGCCTGCCCGCGAGGCCCTCCAACCGCAGACCGCGCCCGCCCGCCGCCCGCCCGCCGCCCGGTTCCGGTAGTGCCCCCGCCCGCCCTCCCCCGCAGAGACTGCTCCTCGGCCCCCCACGGGGAGAAGCGCCGCCTAACTTACTCCGGGGCCTCCGAGGAGTCATTTTTTTAGCTTTGTGTTTACTTTTTGGCCGGAGCGGAGCTGAGGAGCCGCCCAAGCGCTCGCCCTGCAACGCGGGCCTGCGGGCCGGCCGGGAGTTTCGTTGTGTTCTGTTGAAGGTGCCATTTTAAATTTTATTTTTATTACTTTTTTTGTAGATGAACTTAAGCTCTGTAACTTACACCTGGAATGTTAGGATCGGCGTGGCCAGCGGCCGGCCGAGCTGCCTGGTGGGGTTGGCCCGTTGTCTTTTCAAGTAATTTTCATATTAAAAAAAAACAAAGAAAAAAAAACTCATAAAAACAAAAATCCAACTAGCCCTTTCCGTGTCTTTTGTCCTCAGTCCTCTCCCTGTCTTGGGCCCACGTCACCCCCAGGGCAGAGCCGGCGCTGGCCTCGGGCTCCCTCGCCAGGGTGGCTCCAGGGGCGCCCCCAGCCTGGACCCTCCCGGCCCGCCATGGGGGAGGACGCTCAGGGAGAGGCCCCGGCGAGCAGCACGCGGCCGGCCTGGCCCGCATACCTGCCTCCCGGAAGCCCTGGCCCGGTGCCCACCACCTGGCCCTGGGGGCAGGGAGAGGTCCAGCCAGGGCTCGCGGGCGCTCACTCGGTGGTGGGGGGAGCCGAGACCCCCTGTGTCTGTCCAAGGCAGGGGGTGGTCTGGACCTGGCCTGGAACCCAGACTGGCAGGTGCCTGGCTTCCGTCGGGGCAGCCAGCATAGCTGGGGCAGCCGGCCGGCCAGCCTGCTCCTGGCAGAGCCCTGCCCCAGCTGTCTGCGGGTTTCTGCCAGGAACTGCAGGGCCACCCCTAGCAGGTGTGGAGTTTCCACAGGGAGAGTTTGCTCAGATTTCAGCAAGTCCGCCCTCAGACATCTTGCCTCGGCGGGCCCCCGCACACCCGCTCTGGGCCCAGGGGACAGGTGAGGCCAGGCCACTGCAGGGAGGGGTCTGGGAGCCACGCTAACCTCCGCCGGCCGAGGGCGTCAGCGAGGCCCTCCCCAGGGGGCTCCCCTTCCCGAGCTCTGCCTCCTGTGCCTCCAGCCCCACTGTTGACGTGTGGGCATCTCAGCTGGGGAACTGAAATAGAAACCACCCTGCTCCCTCGCTGGAGACAGATAAGGGGCGTCCTGGCCTTCCAGGACCCAGCTGCAGGGCCCAGCAGGGTGGCGGGCCAGGGTGTCAGAGGAGTGGCTGTGGCGCCCCCCCCCCGCCCCCCCCAGCCAATTCTAATCTGCAGTCCTGGCACCACCCCTTGCTGCCCCTGCTGCCCCAGGGCTTCATTGCAGCGTCAGCCGGGGCGGGGGGTGTGGGGGGCGGGAGGCCAGGCTGGTGACCTTGAGAAAGACACTAGCTTCCTCTGGGGCCTTTTCCAATCCTGGGGCCTGAGGATGGGGTGGGGAGGGGAGGGGAGGGGATGGTTCTCCCCAGGCCCGGGAACTGACTTCTCTTCCCCCGAACCTGGCCCTCCCCCCAGGCTGGTCGAGATCTCTGTCCCAAGGACAGGCAGGCCCTGCGGAGAGCCAGGAGCCGGGGTCCCCCGCCCCCACCCCAGCACTGTGCTGGGCAGGGCCTGGGCTGCGTGTCCGCCTCTCGGCTGCCTGGGAGGTCTGAGCCGGGCCTTAGCAGCGGGGTGGGAGGTGGGTATGGGCTGGGGGGAGCAAGGTCTTGGGTGCCCAGGAGTGTTTGCCAGCTTTGGCCTGTTCTCGTGGGCCTGGCAGGGGGCTGTAGCCATCCCCACCCCAACCCCCAGGGCCAGGGCCATCTCAGGGGGACAAGAGTCCCCACAAGGGACTCAGCCCGGACGCCTGCCCTGCTTGGGACCTCCCACCTTCCACCGCTGGGCGCAGCCCTGGGGGCCTTGCTGGAAAGCGAGACTGGGCTCCTGCGTGCCATTTGCCAGCACTGCGGCCCTAGGGGAGGGACCTGCCTTAACACCTAGCCACCTGGCCTGGCCACCTCGGGGCCCTGCCTGCTTCCCGCGAACCCTGCTGTCCTCACCCAGCCCCACGGCCTGCTCACCAGGAGCTGGCCTGGCCTGTACCTGCCCCAGTCTCTAGCCCTCAGTGGCCTCAGAGGCAGGTGCTGCTGCTCTGTGTCCGGCCATCTGTGCCCCTTCCCGCCAGACCCAGAACAGCCCTAGCGCATCAGCCCAGGCACTGCAGCTGGCAGGCAGGGTACCTGCGCCGCCCCACTCTCCCCTCCCTGGCTCCAGGGCATCTGGCCAGGGCCCAGGGCCATTCCTTTGCTCCACCCCCATTCACTCTCCAAGCTGGGCGACACCAGTGCCCAACCAGTCCGCCCTCCACAGCAGTCCTGCAAATTTCAGGGGCGGGGTGGGGTCACGGAGGCTGATGCCTGGGGGTCCCTGGGGGCTCCCAAGCTGCAGAGGAGGTGGTAACAGGTGCCAAGTGGGGGCAGTGGGCCCATGAATTATTCAGAGACACCGGACACCCAGCCTGAGCCAGGAGCGGGCTGTGAATGACTGACCTGCAGGCCACCTTGTCCGAGAAGGGGGGCCCGCTGAGGCCTCCCCTCTGGTCTCTGCCCTGGCTGGGTTGGGGCCAGAGCCGGAGTGCGGAGGGAGAGCGGGCCAGCCAGGCTGGTCAGTCAGGCGTGAGGGGGGCCACATCTTTCTGGGCTGTTGTCCTCACTCACGGAAATGGCAGTGGCTGAAGGGTGTGAGTGCAATAGGTGGGGGCACCGCCGGGAGCAGGGCCACGGCAGGGCTGCCACGAAACTGCCCTGTGAGACTGGCTCACCCAACCACTGTGAACACGCTGGCACCGGGGGCCAGGAGAGGTGCTGGACGCCACCAGGCAGAGGAAATGGGGAGTGGGGGGCAGACCTCAGTGTCCAGCACAGAGCCTCAAAGACACAGGGCAGGGGGTGAGGGGGCTGGAGCCCGCTGCCCAGACTGGGCCTAGTCGTCTGGGCTTGGGGGTCTGTCCATCTGCCAGACTTGAGGCTCAGCTGGGGATGGAGGTCCAGAGGAGAGCCCATGAGGAGGCAGAGCCCTTGGGAGGTGGCCCCAGCGTCCTCCAGGTCCCCCAGACCCCTGGGTTAGGGCCGGGTCCTGCATGGCTCCAGGTGCAGGTAGGGAGGGTGGGAGTGGTCAGTCAGGTAGGTAGGTCCCTGTTGGCAGGAGGGCTGTGGACCCCGGGGAGAGACCCTGAATGCTGGCAGATCCCTAGCTCCCCGGCCCTCCAGGAGGGTGCTTTGGTGCCACCAGGCTGGAGGTCAGAGGCCCTGGGCCCTAAGCTAGTGGGGTCCAGACGAGGGATGCCCGTGGCGGGAGCCGGGGGAGGGGATAGGGGTAGAAGCTGATGGCAGGGTCCGCCCACTTGGCCGGCCACAGCACCCGCGAAAGGGGCACTCCAGGGGCCCCACATCTCCTCCCTCCTCTCCTCTCCTCCCTACCTCCCTCGGGGGTGGGAGAGCTTGGGGAGGACAACTTCAGAGCCTGCAGCACAGCCCCGCGGGTCCCCTCGCTGCCAGGCACCCCCTCCCCAACCCCCTTCCAGCAGTTTCTCTCGCGCTGTTTCTGGAAGTGGCGGGCGCCCTGCCCTCCACCCGCTGGGCCTTCAGCACCACTGACAGTGTTAGGCGGGGCCGGGGCCGGGACCGGGCCTGGACCGGTGGCGCGCCCGCCCGGAATCCCGCTCCTATCCCACCGCAAGGCCGTTGCTATAGAAACCGAGCAACAAAGGGAAGCGGGGCGGCGGCGCGCGGCAGGGTGGGGTACGGTTCCCTTGGGGACCCGGGCGCCAGGACCGGGCAGGGCGGGCCGGTCCGCCGTCGGGGAGTCAGTCTGCTTGTCCCGACGCCGCCCTTCCGGGCCGAGGCCCCGCTGGCCAGGACGCCCCCAGTCGAGGGGGCCGCGGACTCCCAGCCCCACCCGCGGCCCCGCTGGCTCCCACGACGTTGCCATGGAAACAGGCGAGGACAGGGCGGGCCTGGGTAGAGGCCACCTCGCGCGCGCGACCCAGGGGCGCCCGGCGGGTCCCGTCGCCCCCCATCCGCCCCTGCAGGTGCGCCCCCGCCCCCGCGGCGCCCGGACCCCGGGGGCGGGCTCCTGACGCCCCGCCCCGGACGCAGACCAATGGGAGCACGGACAGCCGGTCGGGCGGGGCTGGCGGGGCGGGCGCGGCGGCGGCGGCGGGGAGACGGGCGCGGGCGGAGGACACGGGCTGAACGGGCGCGCACCGACCATGGCCTCCAAGTGCCCCAAGTGCGACAAGACCGTGTACTTCGGTGAGTGCCCGGGCCCGGCCAGCACCCCGCCGCCCTTCTCGGTCCAGGATGCGCGGCCCCGACCCGGCTCGCCGCGCTGCCCACGCGGGTGCGGCTGAAGGGCGGAGCGGCGACAAGCTGGGGGCGGCCACGCCCGAACCCCGAAGTGGACGATGGGGGTGGGGCAGGGGCCCGAGGCCCGGTGGGCGGGGGCGCGTGGTCCCCCCAGAATACGGCCGGGCTTGCGGGAGAGTTCTGGGTTCGGGGGCGCATCGCGGTTCTCCGGGCGGTGCCGAGCGGGGCGGGGTCGGGCGGGGCAGCAAGCTCCGGGCGCTTCTCGCGCGCTCCTGCCCCTCTCGGCCCTTTCGCGCGGACCCCAGTCCCGCCTTCCGCGGACACGTGGCCGGGCTGGCGTGGCCTCGACCCGTGACCCCAACCCCCACCCCGACCTCTGCCCACGCCGGGCTGGGCCAGGACTGGGCTCTGCCTGGACTCAGTCCACGCGGGGGCGATCTTGGCCTCTACCTCCTGCGTGTCCCAGCGCGCTCCTTTCCTTGGCGCAAGTTCCCCCAGGACTTTCCCGGGGGTGGGGTGACAAGCGAGTCCCCACAAGCAGGAGAGGACGCTGGAGCCCAGGTGGCCAGGCCCCCTGCTTCCTCAAGGTCAGAACAGTGGCATTCAGGAGGAGGTAGCTGGGTAGGAGGGGGTCCTCTCTGCCAGGATGCCCCCTGGGTTGGCAGCACCCCCCAGCACTGGCTCACCCACTCTCTGGCGCTCCCACCCTGTTGTCTGGCTTACCTACTCTCCCTCATCCTGGCTGATCCTCTCCTCGACTTTGCCAGGGCGGCAAAGTCCCTGCCCACTGAGCCTCCCACCAACGCCCACACAGAAAGACTTGGTGGCACAAGCCAGGATGGCCAGAAGGGCAGGGAGAGACAGGGACAGACAGGGGATCCGATCCTTCTGTTGTCATCCTAGGGGCAGTGGTCCGGGTCTGGGTTGGGGACAGGCCGAGCTGAAGATGGCCACTTGGCTTCCCGGCAGGCAGGAGGAGGAGGAGGAGGCCGGAGGAGGCCGACCGACGTTGTTTGCTGTTCCCAGAGGGGAGGGACCGGATTTGGCCTGGAGTGCTTCTGGGCTGGCTGGAAGCCGAGGGGCTTCCGGATGCCTCCCCAGGAGTCCGCCCAGCCCTCTGTCCCCATCCCAGACGGGGCTCATCCTGTAAGGCTCAGGGTGGGGGCCAGCGCCAGGGTCCTCCTGCCAGCCCCGCTGCCCACAGCTTTGCTCCCAGTCAGGCTAGCTCAGGGCCGGGCCGACAGTCCCGTGGGCAGCCCGGAAAAGCACTTCTGCCTGCTTGGGCGGCCGCTGGCTCCCAGCAGAAAACAAAGGCGGCTCAGACTCGGCTGGCTTCTGTCCTGGTCTGGAGGCCCTGGTGGAGGAAGGGGCCGGGGGCCAGACCCTCCCACCCCCAATCAGGCTGCACCCCAGCAGCCTACACCCCAAGCGTGTGCACAGTGCAACCTGGGCCAGGATACCCCAGGGTGACCTCAGGGACACCGAGCCTTTGTGTCCCCAACAACCGTGCAGCTGGGTGAGGGCCGGTTCCCTTCCGAGCCATTAGGCTCAATCGATTCTGCCTTCCCAACTTGGGCCGGTAATGTGTGGCCGTCGACCTGGCCAGTGGGTCTGAGGGTCATTCCCCTACCCCCAGGTGCCCACATCCTATGAACCAGCCAGTGGTTCTGGCAGCCCTGAGCTGCAGCTGCCTCGGCCGCCACTGGCCAGAAGGAGGACTGGGAGAGGATGCCAGGCTGGTGTGGGATCCGAGCCCGCCTTGGGCTCAGCCAGCTCCCATCTGCCCTGGCATGGACCTGGGGGGAGGCCTGGCCAGCCTGCATCCCAGCCTCCTTGGTGGAGTGGCCAGAGGGATCTAAGCTTGTGCTGCCCCTGGCCGGGGCCAGCAGGTTCCACCAGGGCCATGGGGAGCCGGCGCTTAGGGCTCCGAACCTGGGCCACCAGGGGGACTCACTGCCCTCCAGCAGCACCCACAGGCCTCCTGGGGGCTCGGGGTGCCCCCGGCCAGGCCCTCTCTCCCTGCTCTGCTGGGGCCCTGGGGGAGGCCTGGCCCAGGCAGGGGCCCCTCTGTGAGGGGGACCAGAGGAGCCACTGGTCCTTGGCTTCTTCTTGGGGCTTGGCCAGATTCTGCCAGGGTGGAAGGGGCCCAGCCCACCTGACCCCCCCCCTCCTCCCCGATGCCTCTGGCCGGGCCCCTTTCCAGTTGGGAGGAATTCCAACTCAGCTCCAGCCTTTCTTCCTGCCCTCTCCTCCGCCCTTTTCCTGCTGTGCACCCCTGGGGAAGCCCCAGCTTCCGTCCACTGGGAGGTGGCCCAGCAGCCCCAGCCTGGGGCAGGGGACAGGGAGGGGCCCCAACGTGACCCTCAGCAGCTGGTCTCAGACCTTGAGCGCCAAAGCAGCAGCCGGAGGCAGGAGTGGGGCGGCGGGGGGGGGGGGTGTGCTCTCAGAGCTTAGGGCGAGGAAGCCAAATATAGACAGGCAGGCGTCCTGTCCCACGGGTGTCCCATGGCGGCGACAGGGACTGGCCTCTCCGCAGGGGTTCTGGAGGCTCGGGGCCACCCTTCAGCGGGGGCGCTCTGCCAGCTCCATTAGGGCCTGATTGGAGGGTTTGGGGATGTGTGTGAGGGAGGGGCAGGTGTCCTGGTGAGGGGATTAGCAGGTGCTTGAGCTGGGACCCCGTCCAAGTTCCCTGCTGCAGCCCGTGACCCAGGGTGATGAGGGTGCCTGAGACCCAGCGGGAGAGCAGGGCCCCTGGGCAGCAGAAGGTGGTTGCGGTGGGGGAGCAGGCGGGTGCCACGTGGCTCCCGGGTGGGGATGAAGGGGACCCGGCGCAGAAGGCTGCCCAGGAGCGGGGAGGACAGCGGGGGCAGCAGGCGGCTGAGCGCGGGAGGGCAGGAGGGCGCTGGCCCTGATCCCCCTCCCGCCCCAGCTGAGAAGGTGAGCTCCCTGGGCAAAGACTGGCACAGATTCTGCCTCAGGTGCGAGCACTGCAGCAAGACGCTGACGCCAGGGGGCCACGCCGAGGTGAGCCCTTCCCCCGGTCAGGGAGGGGGGCCGGGGAGCCCAGGCCAGGCCCCCGCCCTCATGCCCTGCCCTCTGCCTAGCATGACGGAAAGCCCTTCTGCCACAAGCCCTGCTATGCCACGCTGTTCGGACCCAAAGGTGAGCCTGGGTGGGGCGCCACGGCCTGTGATCTGCTCCAGCGCTGGGGAGCATGGCCATTGCCGATCCTCGGTCCAGCAGAGACCTGGGGCTGGCCTGGCGGGACGCTGTGGACCCTTGGATTCCCCCGGCCCCCTTCTCTCCTTCCCCGTGCCGGCCCCTCCCGTCCTTGAAGGGCCAGCATCCTCCGCGCCTTTCCCGGAAATCTGCAGCCCACGGGTGCCCTCTGGGTGGGGGTCCTGACCCCACAGTGGGCCGTGGAGGACCCTTTTCTGAGAAGTTGGGGGGTGGCTGTGAGGGCTGGGTGGTGGGCGAGCCCACTGGCCAACCCCCTACAGTGCCTACCACCCCACAGGGGTGAATATCGGAGGTGCCGGCTCCTACATCTACGAGAAGCCCTCTGCCGAGAAACCTCAGGTCACTGGCCCCATCGAGGTCCCCGTGGCCCGAGCTGAGGAGCGGAAGGCCAGCGGCCCCCCCTAAGGGGCCCAGCAAAGGTGGGCTGGGCTGAGTGACCGCGGGGGGAGGGGGTGAGCGTCGGAGCTGCTGTGCCCCGTCCTGACTCCTCCCCCTCCCAGCCTCCAGCGTCACCACGTTCACCGGGGAACCCAACATGTGTCCTCGCTGCAACAAGAGGGTCTACTTCGGTGAGTGGCGCGCCAACCCGCAGCCTGGGAGGTCTCCACCGGGCGGTGGGGGCCCGGCCTCACCATCTCTCCCGTCCCCAGCTGAGAAGGTGACGTCTCTGGGCAAGGACTGGCACCGGCCGTGCCTGCGCTGCGAGCGCTGCGGGAAGACGCTGACCCCAGGCGGGCACGCGGAGGTGAGAGGGGCGCTGGCTGGACGGCGGGGGCGGGGCGCGCAGCTGCCGGGGGACGGGAGGCGGGGGAGGGGGGCGCCGGGCGGTGGGCCTTGCCCCCTGGTGGCCAGCCTCGTGGCTCACGTGCGCGCAGTGCTGCGTGGCGTGGCGTGGCGGCGCTGCCCTCCCCTCCAGCTCCCCCCAGGTGAGCCGACCTGGCCAAGGCTTTGAGAACTCGCGGGTTCAGAGAGACCCGGAGAAAGCCACCAGGGGGAGTGGGGAGTGAGGACTCTGTGGCCCCCGCTTCTCACCCCCACATCTCGTCCCTAGCACGACGGCCAGCCCTACTGCCACAAGCCCTGCTACGGAATACTTTTCGGACCCAAGGGTGAGTGTGGCCAGGAGGGTCTGGGACGCGGGGCGCCCCCTCCTCCACCCCTCCCCTACCACCCTTGCCCCTGTCCCCACAGGGGTGAACACCGGAGCTGTTGGCAGCTACATCTATGACAAGGACCCCGAGGGCAAAGTTCAGCCCTAGGCCCCCAGGCCCTTCTGCGGGGCATGGGTCCGTCTGCGCAGGCCCCTGGCCAGGGGCCCACTGCTTGGCTACGAGGGGAGAGTGACCGCTGCCCAGTCCCACCTCAGCACCTGCGGGTCCAGGGCCTGCGTGTTGGGGAGGAAGCCCCTGAGCTGACTCCAGAGCCCTGCCCACCAACCCTGTCTCTCTGGGTGTGTCTGCCTTTGTGTCTCCAGCCACCCGTCACCCCGTTTTGTGTCCTCCTGGCCCCCCGTGTCCCCATGTCTGTGTCTCGTGGCCCACACGTCCCTGAGTGTCCCTGTGGCCTGGGTGGGTCTTTCTGAGGTGGCCGCCCCACGCTCCCCCTCCTGCTGCCCCAGTCCTGCCCACAGTGTTATCTATGCTCCCCCTGCCCGTGACAGCCACAGCCACACCCCTCACAGTGTCCCAAGGGTGGAGGGACATCCCTGCCAGGGGCCCTCTGCCCGCCTCCCACCCTGCCTCACAAGCGCCCGCCCGCCACCCTCACGTGGCTCACATTCGACTGCCGGGGGTTTTGCTGTCAATGAAAGGTTTGAGGATCGCACGACCCCCGCATTGTGTCTGTGTCTGTGGCGTGGACGTGAAGCCGGGATAGCGTCCCTTCGTCCAGGGGTCCTCTTCCCAACGGTGATGGTCGTGGCTGGGAGGCGGGGAGGCTCTGGTTTGGGGGCTGGTTTAGGCTGTGGTGCCGACACTGAGGTGGGGTGGGCCCCTGAGAGGGACCAGGCTAGCTGGACGTGGGGAGGGTGGGAGGCATCCGGGGGTGGGGTCCTGGTCCCCAGGCATGGGCACCAAAACCAGGGGGTCCTCCGACCCATCAGAGACCCAGAGGGAGAGGTCAGCCTCGGGAAAGAGCAGAGGGCATGGCGTGTGGAGGGAGAGGGGGCAGGTGACCAGAGGAGGGGTCCTCTGCAGGGGGAGAAGCCGGTGAAGGGTGGTCAGGGACGAGGTGGGCCTTCAGCCCAGGAGGAGCCTGGAAGTACAGAGGGTTTAGGGGGAGTGAGGCTGAGCGTGGTCGGCCGGCCCCAGCATTGGTGGGAGCCCGGGGACAGAATGTGGACAGTCTGAAGGAGGGGCCTAGGGGCTCCTGCCTGAACAGCATTCCTGCATCTGGGCTTGCAGTGTTGATGGAGTCACCTCTGGCCTCCCCAGGCTGTCCAGGCTCTGCCTTTGCAACCGGGAACTCTCAGTAGCTGGGAGGAGGCCTCCTCCTCGTCTGCCTTCCCTTTATCTGCCGGCTCCCGGGCAGCCCACCAGAGGGCGCCCCTTCTCTTCCACTCTGGGCGCGGGGGCAGAACCCTCGGAGACCCGCCCTCCGGTGCTCAGCCCCTGCCCTGGCCTACTCCCAGCACCCCACCCCCAGATGCCTCGCCCCCCCCCCCCCCGAGCCAGGCGCATCATCCGGGCCTGCTCATTCTGGGCCCCGTGTCCCCAGCACCATAGGCAGCCGGCTCCCCGTGTGCCGTGCCCCCAGGGACAGCTCCCAGCGCGCCCCGGCCTGTGGCACAGGCCCGTGCCTGGCCCACCCTCCAGTACGTGGGCCCAGACACAGCTGAGCCTGGGTGCCCGGCTCATTGTCCCTCGAGCAGCCATCCGTGTCCCTGGGGTGGAGGGCCGGCTCCTGGTGTCTGCAAGTGCCAAGCCGCCCTCCTCCTGGCCAGTCCTGGCGCCCAGCGCGGGCGGCAGCGTCTCCTCGTACCTGGCCGGCGCCTGGAACGCAGCCAGGATGTGCAGGGAGGGTCGGCCTGCCCTGGGGGTGGGAGGGGCTGGAGCAGGTACCCCAAGGGCGCCCAGTTCCCACCCCAGGCAGAGGGGAGGTTCGGGCAAGCACGCTCGGAGGAGGGGCTGGGACAACACCCTCCACATTCCCACCTCCCTCCCGCCAGCACGAGGCTCCTCGGTTGGGGGGTCGTTTGGGGGAGAACTCAGGCTTCCCTGAGCACCCCCAGGCCCGCCCTCGCTGAGGGCTCCCGGTGTCGGATGGGAAATTCCTGTCGTCCGGCCGGTGGGGGCTGCTGAGAGCACAGCCGGGGCCCCTCCTCCGGGAGACTCCAGGGGAAACTACGTGGGGAAGACTTGATCTGCGGCGCGCCCTTCCCCAAAACCCGGGGAAGGGCGGGGCCTATTCTCGAGTGAAGGCCCGCCCTGGGGGTGGGGCGAGGGCTGCCGGGGTCGCCTCGAGGGAGGATCGGCCCGGCCCTGCCAGGGACGCAGTGCCCTCCCACTGCCGGGGTCTGGCCCGGGAGGGCGCGTTCCACTTCCTGCGTGCGGAGGGTGTCGCGCCTCCGTGTTTGTTTCCGCGGGGTTGTCATGGAAATCGGGGCGGGGCCGCTACCGTCTGTCTCTGCGCGGTCGCTGGGTGTCATCGGTGGGAGCCGCGGGTGGCTCTGCGCTGCCGGGGCTCCCTTGGTGACACCAGCTCCAGGAAGCCTCCCCGCAAACCAGGTGTTTCCTCGGGCGCCCCTGCAAGACGCAGGGGAGGCCAGTCCGGTGTGGCGCCTTCTCCACCTCCCCCCTGCCCGGCCTCCACCCCCACCCCTCCAGCCCGGTCCCAGCCAGTTGAGGCGGCCCTGAAATGCCATCTAACCACCTCTGTTCCATCCAGAACCCCAGGGCTGGGCACAGCGCCCAGGCCTCCTCCGCCATCCTGCTCCCCAGCTGTACCCCACCTCCCACCGGTCCAGTCTTCCCCACTTCCTCTCCAGGACCCTCCAAGACCCACCCTGCACCCCATTTCAGACCTGGGCCCTAGCTGGTCCCCCCGCCCTCCAGGCATCTCTGTGGGGCCTGCAGCTCCCTCGGCCCCCACTTCCCTTGAGGCCCAGAATCCCCTGCCCTAGACCCCCAGCCCCTCTCCCTCCACCTTCCCCTGGGCCAGTGACCCACCAGTGCCAGCCCTCTGCTGTTGGAGGCTCCCTGGGGACCCCACCCAGCTAGGCTAGCCTGGCTGAGCTTCTCTAGGGCTGAGGGAGCATGACCTTTCTCCAAGCACCAGCGCACTGGTCACGGGCTGTGGCCCCCTGGGTGCTAAGGGTCAGGAAGTCACCTAGTGCCTGTGACCCCGGCTCTGGGCCCCTGGGAGCTGGGCCAGGCAAGGACTGGTGGGAGACCGGGGTGGCCAGGTGTGGGCAGCACATTTTCTCAGGGCCCAGCTGGCTGCAGGGGTGAGTTTGTGGCCATGAACACGCCCAGCTGCTGGACTGATGAGGCTGGAATTCGAGGCGGTTCTGCATGGGCTTTGGCTCCAGGGCACAGAGATTCCTGGAACCAGGCTCAGCCTGGGGTGGGGGGAGGGCGAGGGCAGGGCTGGCTGAGGGAGCTCAAGGTTGTAGGTGCCCCCATCCCTCCACCCCAGCCCCTCTGCATCCCGCGCCTGCTTCCAGCAGAGGAGGAGAGGGGCCTTCGCCTACCCTGGCCCGGCGGAGGCCTGGTGGACAGGATCAGCGCCCTTCTGGGAAAGCACGGAGTCCGTTCCCTTCCCCAGCCCCAGGGCCGCCCGGGGCAGGACCTCGGGCCAGACAAGGGGTCCTGGGAGACAAGCTGTTAAAAATAGGCCCTGGGAATGTCTGAGTCTCCACGACTCAGCCTCAGCCGGGCCTGGGGGAAGGGGCAGAGAGGGGTGGACTCTGGAGGCAGGAAGCCAGCTCTGGCCCCAGGCTCAGCAGCGGTTCTGGAGCACATGTTGGCCCCGCAGGGCATCTGGGTGCAGGAACACCAGACAGGCCCTGCTGGCCTCCAGCCCTAGCAGGGGACATCCTTACACCTGTCCACACTGAGGAGGGGGCCCGGAGACTGGGGCGCTGGGCGCTGGGTGGGGGCTTCGAGAATGGTAGGGAAAAGGCCAGAGGCAAGTGTCACAGTGTATGGCGTTGGGGGGCGGTCTGTCCAGCCCTGAGGGGCAGAACTCTCCTGGTGGATTCCTCAGCGGTCACTAGGGCCCAGCCCTGCCTTCACCAATTCTCCTGGTGCCTGGAGCCCAAGCAAGCCCTGCCCTGGGGCCCCAGCCCGGCCCTCTCCATCCAGAATTCTGCTGCAGGGCAGGGTCCTGCCTGGTTCCCGTCTGGGTCTCCAGCTGAGCCTGGGTGGCGCTTGCGCAGGCGAGGGCGTGGGAGTGCGCAGAGAGAGGGTGAGCGCGTGGAGGTGGCCTTGGCCAGGCAGCAGTGACCTCCCCCAGGTCGCAGGGCCCTGGATGCCCTTAGGCTGGCTTGGGGCAGGGTGGACATTCTGGGCACAGAGCAGCCCGGGGCAAGTAGCCGTCCTGGCCGCTCTGCCCTCACACTCCAGACGCAGCACCCCCACCCCCCCACCCCGTGCCTGCAGCCAGTGCTGGGAGGGAGAAGAGCGCAGGGCCATGGTGCTGGTGGCGCTGGGGCGGGCCGCATCTTGGGGTGTGCGAGGTGCTTCACTGTGCCTTCCATGGGTTTGTGCAGTAAATGCCACTAGGGCCCCAAAAGAGTAAGGAAAGGGGTGGAGGGCCAGGCAAGGCAGATCTGGGTCTTGAACTGGACCAGTGGTCCCGAGTCTGGTTGACCTTGGGCCAGGTCATTGCCACTCCCCCACAAGTGCATCCTGGGCAGGTGAGCCGATGGAAGCAAGAAGCCTGCTCCTGGAGGGGCTGTCAGGGCCCTGACGGGCACCCAGTCAAGCCTCAAATGGGGGTGTACCTGGCCAGAGAGTCTAGGAGGCTGAAGGATCTGTCCACCCACCACAGTCCCCCACTGCTGGGGGGTCTGCAGCTGGAGGGGTCCCCACCCCCACAGGTGGGCAGGACAGACAGGGAGCTGGGGGAGTTTGGAGGGGCACGTCAGTCTGTGACTGAAGCTTTGGGAGGGTTCCAGCCAGTGTGTGTGTGTGTCTGTGTCTGTGTGTGTGTGTGTGTGTGTGTGTCTGTGTGTCTGGAAAAACCGTGCTATGTACCAACCAGAGAGCAACGCCCATGGCCCTTGGCCCCCCTTGGCATCCTCCCCACAGGGGCCCGTGCTGTGACCATGGCAATGGCAATAACAGCGGGGAAGGCCAGGAAGAGATTCATCACCCTGGTTTTCAAGGAGGGGCTCTCAGCTCCCCCCACCCCCAGGGTCAGGCGGGTTTGGAGTCCCAGTGTTGGGGGGGTGGAGGGGTCATCCCTGGGGCCAGGTGTGTAGAAGGGAAGACAAGCCTGGCTCACAGCCTCACCTAGCCCGGAGCCCTGAGTGGGCTGGGGGAGTGGGCCGGACAGAAACATGGGAAGGCAGCTGCTCAGAGAAGGACCTCGTGCACACATGCCCCCAGAGACACCCAGATGGATACGCCCACCCAGGCAGGCACTGGGACACGCACGTGCGCATCCAGGCAACCTGTCGGTCACTGCCCCCCTCCAGCTCATCATCCCGGTGGAGTTGACCTCTGCCCAGCACACCCACTTGGGGCAGCCTTCTCAGGGATCTGCAAGGTGGTGCGTGCAACACGTGTGGCCTGACGCCCGGGATCTGCTGTGACAGGCGCCCACCTCCCCCAGAGTGTCCTGCCCTGTGCCCCCCGCCCACCCGGTCCTCTCCATCACCAGGGGTCTTGGCCCTTCCCCCCCTCTTGCTGCTTCTGCCTATCTGCATCTCCTAGCTGTGTCTGTGTCTCCGTGTGCCCCGTCCACCCGGCCCCCCACCCCCACCCCGTCACTCTCCTGCTTTCTCTCATGCCCACCTCGCTCTCTGGATCATGGAGCCAGGAGATGAGGGAAGCCAGGACCACCTCCTGTTCCTGGCCTGGCCTGGTGGCATCAGGCGCAGGCCAAGGAGACACCAAGGGCCGGGTGGGGGTGGTGGGGAGGTCGGGCTGGTGGCCTCGGCTCCAGAAACCACGCTGAGGTGCCCCTGTGCCGGGCAGAGGGGGTTTTGAGTCTCCGGGCCCGGAGCAGGCTGGGCTGGCTCCACCAGTGCAGGGCAGGGCGTGCCGCCTCCTGAGGGCAGCGGGCAGCTGGGCACCGGGGCTTCCCGCCTTGTGGACCCCAGGGCTTGCACAGCTCCGGGGGGGGCGCAGAACTGTGGCCTCAGAGAGGGGGTCCCAGGGAGGTGGGAGTGACTGGAGAGCGGTGTGGGGGGCCCGCCGCGGGAGTGTGGGGTCCAGCGGTCCGTCCTCCTCACCGAGGCTGGGGTGCAGCCTCCCTGACCCTTGAAGGCTGGGAGCTCTCACCCCCACCCCCACCCGGGCCTGGTGGGGGACCGTCGGGGTGGAGGCAGCCACGGCTTCCGCTCCTGGTCCCAGTGCCAGACTCGGGGGGTGGGGGGTGCTCGCGGCGGGTGGGAAGGGCAGGGCGTCACTGCGTGGGGAGGCCGGAGCTCCTGGGCCCCGTCAGAGGATGGTCTCCAGCACCCTCCGTGGGGACAGGGCCTGGACAGGCGCAGAGATGACGTTTTGTTTGGTGAGACGGGTGTGTTGAGGGGACATGAGGACGCTGGTAAATGTTCAGGGGGCAGGATGGAGAGACGGCTAGGGAGGTGGCCTGGCTGACGGTGATGGAGGAGGGCTGGCCCAGGCAGAGTCCTCCAGGGCATAGAGCACTGGGACCCCGCCCAGGCCTCCACCTCAGCCTGGGCTAAGGGGCAGATGGGAGGCCGGCCAGCCGCCTCCCCTCGAGGGCCCCACCCCGTTGAGATGCAGGCCTCTCCGCTGGTCCGCAGAGGCTGGCCTAGGACCCCGCAGCCCGCGAGAGAGCCCGCCCCCTAGGTCTTCCCCCATTCCTGGGGCGGGTGGGGTCCGCGGTCTCTGCCTGGCACGGGGGAGGCTCCGGGGCCGCTCCCGCTTTCCCTGGACGAACGACTTGGACCGCTCTGCACTCGGCGCTTCCCGCAGAGATAAAGACCCCTCCCCCGCCGGCCCCGGCATCTCCCAGACGGCCTGGGCCGGCCTGGGCGTCGCCGCACCCACTTCCCGCCACAGAACCCCCAGCCCCCGAAGCCGATGGCTGTCCCCGTGGAGGAAAGGGATGCCCCGTCTCGGAGTCCCCTCTTCTGAATTCCCTGGGGACGTTCCCGCTGCGGCCCGATGGACTTCCAGGGGCGGGCCTGAGGTGCGGCGCGCGGAGACCGGGATGTCCCTCGGGCGTGGGGGACTGGGGCGCGGCGGGGCGGACCTCCTGGCCCCGCGCGTGATGAAGGCCGAGGGGAGTTCCTGGGGGAGGGCTACCAGGCTGAGACTCCCCTGGCAGGTGTCCCCAAACCTCCATCTGGGGAAGAGGACACGCTGGTTTGCACCTCTTTGCATTTTAGAGGCGACCGGTTCCCGCCCTGGCTCCGGCATATCTGGGGCTGGGGGTGGGGTGCTCCCTCCTGCTCTTGGGGAGTCCACTGCCCCAGATCCCTGGACCCGGCGAGTCCGGAGTCCAAGGCGAGGGGCGGGGCTCCTCCGGGTGCTCCAGCCCCCCCCCCCCCTTCAGTGAGTCCCCAAGGATCTCCTGCCCTGCTCGGATCACGCTCTGTCGTCGGCTAGGTCCGGGTCGTACCCCAAGGCGGGCGTGGACCAGATGACCTTTCTCGGCCTGTTGGCTTGGGTCCGAGGCCTCCGGGTCCAAGTCCAGGGCTCAGGGGGCGGGGCGCTAGGGGCGAGTCCCAAAGGGGCGGGGTCCCGGGGTGTTTGAAAGGCGAGGACCTGGCGCGACCCACCCAGTCCCGCGCTCCGCTCTGCTCCCGCTCCGCCACCCGCCCCGGACCCGGCGCCACCATGCCCAAGTGCCCCAAGTGCAACAAGGAGGTGTACTTTGGTGAGCGCACTCCACCCCCACCCTCCCCGGCTCGAACTGTGGGTCTCTGCGCCGCCCCACGCGGAAGCGCGGCCCGGGGTCCCCGCCGCGGGGCCGCTCAGGTGGGCCGGGGGTGCAGGGGGACCTGGGGCACCGCCTCGGGGCCACGCCTCAGCCTTGCCCGCGGCCGCCTGGAATTGCGGGTCGGGACCCCTGCGTCGGACGGCCCTGCATCTCTGTGCCCCGCTGTCTCTCCGGGTCCCGCTTGGTCTCCCGTCTCTGAGTCTCCGCGTCTCTGGGCCTCCCGTCTCCGGGTTCCGCTCTCCAGCCTCCTCTCGCGCGCGCCCTGGGCGGGGACCCCGAGGGGTAGGAAGGAACGCGGGGCTCTGGCCGCCCCTCCCAGCGCTAAGTAGAAACAGACGCGGAAACCGGCGTCCCGGGCGCGAGACCAGGCGCACTCAGATCCCGGGCGCCGCCTTCCTGCCCCGCGCCCCGGGGCCCACCCAGCGGAGGGGCAGGAGGAAGTGGGAAGTCCCCCCGCCTCGCCCCTCAGGCCCCACCGCCGTCACTGGTGCGGAGGCGGAGGGCTCAACCCGGCAGCCCGCCTGGGTCCCGACCCGAGGCCCCCTCGCCTCCTCCTGCAGCCCCACCCAAGCCCTCAGGGGCGCGCTCAGGACCAGCGCCCACCCCCGCTAGTTGGGCGGGACTGGCTGGGGACTGGAGGTGCCCCTCTCCCCCCGTGGGGCACAGGTGCCGCTGAGACCTTGGGTGGGCCACCGGGCATGCGTGGGCGAGGCCTTGAGCAGAGGTGGCTGGAGAAGGTGCTGTGCGACCAGGTGGGTGTGCCCCGTGTCCCTGGAGCAGTGTCTCACCTCACGGGGGTGGTGGGGGGGGCATGTCTGTCCCTCTGCAGCTGAGCGGGTGACCTCCCTGGGGAAGGACTGGCATCGCCCTTGCCTGAAGTGTGAGAAATGTGGAAAGACGCTGACCTCGGGGGGTCACGCCGAGGTAGGTGGGGCCTGGAGGGAGGCCAGGGCATGGGGGAGGGGTGACAGGCCCTCACGCGCCTCTCTCTGCAGCATGAAGGCAAGCCCTATTGCAACCACCCCTGCTACGCGGCCATGTTCGGCCCCAAAGGTATGCTCCGCGCAGCCCCCACCTGACCCTGACCTCCACAGCCCCTGCCCACCCCTAACCCGCCCACTGCTTCTCCGCAGGCTTCGGGCGCGGTGGGGCAGAGAGCCACACTTTCAAGTAAACCCAGGTACCCACCCCCCCATCCACCTCACCCTGCCCAGCCCAGCCAGCCCCGAGAGTGGGGTCCCCCACCCTGAGTGAGGTCCGACCACTCCCGGGGCCTGCACTCACCTCTGTCCCTGTCTCTCTGCACAGGTTTTGGAGACCCCATCCCTGGCTGCCCGCCGGGCCACTGCCCCTCTAGGCCGATGGCAGGCCCTCCCCACAGGCACATGGGGCTCCCCTGTAGACCCTCAAGCCCTCAATAAACCCGGACACTTGGAAGACCTACTTGTGTGTGCACTTCACCGGGGGAACGGTGCAGGGGGCTGCGGCTGGGGGCCCTGATGGGCACTTGCTCTTCCTGCTGCAGCCAGCCTTGCTGCCCACTGCCCTGGCGGGGACGGGGGTACTCTGCCGGGGAGCCACCCTGGACAGCCCCGCGTTCAGCCCTGCAGACGCCCCAGCCCTCCTGCAGCTCTGGGATTGCTCAGCAGGAACATGAGGCTGCAGGGTGAATCCGCTGAGCTGGTTCCGTTTTTGAGAAGCTTTGGGGAGCTGTAGTGGGGAGCCCTTGCCTGCCCTCCCCACTTCCTGCCGCTCCACCCTTGTCCCCATCCCCCATCCCCACCCTGCCGGACCGGGCCAGCCGTGCATCCACCCGGACACCACCTGCCTCATCTGCCCCCGTGCCGTGCCCGGGGACTAGCAGGTGGCCGGCTGCCCAGTAGGGACTAGCAAGTGGCCGGCTGCCCGATGGGGCCTTTGAGGTGACGACTGGCTGGGCGGCAACGGCTAGGGGCTTTCTGAAAACTCCTGTTTCCGTTCAGGGAGCAGCTGCAGACTGGGCCACCCTCAGAGCCCTCGCCGTTCCCCCCACTGGCCACTCACACTCCGGCCCTGGCAGACGGCCACTGTCCCAGAGCTCGGCTGATCTAAGGAGCCCAGAGGGGTCATCTCAGCCTTGCATATGGCCTCAGCCCTGCCCCATGGCTTGGCTGGGGGTCCGGCAGGCCTGAGCTGGACAGGCGTGGGGGGCCCCAGGGTGGTGTGTGGGGTCACATGCGCACATGTGTGTGTGTGTGTATGTGTGTGTGTGTGTGTGTGTGTGTGTGCGTGTGTGAGATTTGGGTGATTCATAGAATTCCAAGGGGTGGGAGCTGGAGTGCTTCTGGGGACAGATGCAATTCAGCCGGGCGAGGCGGGAGCAGAGGATACTAAGTGAGGCCCGGTTTCTCAGTGGTGGGGTGTGGGGGGGTGGAGCTGTCGTCTGGGGGCCCAGCAGCTAAGGGCTTGTGGCCAGAGCAGGCACAGAGTGGGGAGTGGGTGCACCGGAAGGTCCGCACCGAGCTGCTGGGAGGTGGCCCTGAAAAGGCAGCAGAGACCCCTGGCCCCTCCGCCACTGCGTGGCTCACAGTCTGGGTGTGGGGGGCAGACCTGGGGTGAGCGCTTAGAGCGCTGAGCCCCACCGGGAGAGTGGGTCAGCCAGGCCTCAGGCCGGGGAGGAAGGCACTCCGAGCAGAAGACCCAGCAGGGGCAGAGGCCCCGAGAGGGAAAGGGCTCGTCGGGTTCCAGACCCAATGCATCAGGGGCCACGTCGGGCGAAGGCTCCAGGGCGCTATGGCCGGCCTTAGCAGCATGGCCTCTGAGCTGTGGAGACAGAAGGCAGGGCCAGACTGGAGGCCTGTGCTGGTCCCAGCCCCAGCTCAGGAGGGGACTGGAGGGGACTGAAGGTGGGGTGAGGGGCAGACAGCAATGCCCCCGTGCCCGTGGGGGAGGAGGGCTCTCGGGAGGTAAGCTGCCCTGGCGCTTGTCGGGTGGCCACTGAAACAGCCTCCTGGGGTGGGGGTGCCCGGGTCAGAGGCCAAGTTCTGGAGAAGGGGTTAGTTCTGGGGGGACACAGGGAGTGAGCAGCTGCTGTGCCTGAGACGGCGGGGGGCTGGTGCGGTGGGCGGGTGGGGCAGGCAAAGGTGAGGACCAGGCGGAAGGTGGGGGGGTCAGGCGTGACCGCACTTCCTGTGGGCTTGGTGAGGGCTGGAGGGGGGGCTTGTCTGGGGAGCACTTGAGATCCAGGGAGGCCTGCTTCCTTTCTCTTCATCACTTATCTCTTTCCCTTCTCCTCTCCTTCCCTCACTCTGTCCTCTTTACAGCTTTATTGGGGTATAATTTCATACCGTAAAACTCACCTATGCACATTCGATGCTTTTAAACCAGTTCCCAGAGTTCTGCAACCGTCACCACAATCCAGTTCTAAAACCATTCTCCTTAACCACAGAAATTCCCTCATGCCCATCTGCCGCCGCTCCCCAGTCCTGGTCTCTTTCCAGGCCACCACTGACCTGCTTCCTGTCTCTGTACACTTGCTTTTCTGGACACTTCCTATAGATGAAAGGCACCTACAACATAGTGTTCTGCATCTGCCCTCCTCTGTGTCTGCGCTTCCCGGCACTTTGACCCCTATCAGTGGTGCCGAGAGGGTTCCGTCCTAGGGCTGACTGCCCAGCTGGCGGCCTTTTGGGTTGTTTCGGTTTGGCTGTTATGAACAGAGCTGCCTTGAACGTCCGTGAGTGGGAACACGAGTCCTCACAGGTTCCGGGCACTGGCATTGTGGGGTCGTCTGGTAGACTTAAGTCTAGCTCTGAAAGAACCGCCAAACTGCTTTCCAAAGTGGCCGTGCGGATACTCCTTCGAAGGCTGTCTCTTCAATGGCAGGAAGGAGAGGCTGAAGGTGCAGGGCAGAGGGAGGCCGGGGTGGGGTGGGGATGGGGGTAGGGGGTAACGGGGGCTAGCCGTACAGACGATGGACTGGACGGGGAGGGGCCAGGCGGGGTATGCAGGCGTAGGTTTGAAGGGGGAGAGAGTCACCGGCCGTTAGGGAGGAGCACCTGCCCGCGCGCTGCGGGGTTGAGCCGTCGGGGTACGTCCCCCGGTACCCGGGCGCTGGCCCCTGCGTCTCCGGCCTGATACGCGCTGCGGGGTCCCAGAGCTTCCGTAGGCCAGAGAGGGCTTCCGGAGGCGGAGGGTCGCTCCCGCGTGTCGGTGGCGCCTCCCGGCCGCAGGGGGCACCCTGAGCGCCGCCGCTGACCCTCCGGAGGTTGCTAGGCTGCCATTTGGTGCAAGGGGCTGATTGGTGGGGTCCGGACAAGGAGAGTGTCAGGGCTCGCCGCGATTGAGTCGTGGAGGGCGGACCCCGCGAGGCTCTCAACGCCGATTGGTCCCCGACGCACCGGAAATGCCTCCGCACCGGACAGAAAGGACAGCACTCAAACTCCGGGGGCAACGCTCATTGGGCAAGAGCTAGAGGCGTGTCTCAGCCTACTCGGTGGTTGGGCGCGGGCCCAGCAGAGGCGGCACCTGAACGGTGACTGGGCGCCGGGACGCAGCTCTCGCGGGGATTGGACGCGGGGACGCGGCGGAGGCGGCGGCGGCGCGCAATCTGAGGAAGGCGGGTGGAGGCTGCATGGGGCGGCGGCGGCGGCGTCGCCGGGTGGACCCGGCGGACGCGGCCCGGGCCCTGCCCGAGGCCATCGCCGCGTTGAGTCAGACGCTGCCCGCCGGACCCAGCCCCGAGACCTTCCGCCGCGCCAAGTTCGACCGTCCGGAGGCGGTGAGGCCAGCAGGGCAGGCGGCCGGGGCCAGTAGGGCTCCGGGAGGACGCAGGGACGCCGCCAGCCCCGCTGACCGTCGCTCTTTGATCCTCGCAGGCCCCCGCGTTCTGGCGGCTGCTCTTCTGCGTGCTCTCGCCGCAGCTGCCCGACGGCGCCTCGGCCTCATTCTCCCCGGGTAAGCCCCGCCTTCCTGTAAGGCCCGCCTGGTAAGGCTCTGGCCCCGCCCACCCAGAGAGCCCCGCCCACTGCACGACCCGTGAGACAGCCCTCCATAAGGCCCCGCCCACTGGCCCGCCTTCCCCGATGAGACACCCCCCCCCCCCCGTGTGAGCCCCGCCCCTTCCTGCCTCCAGGTTAGGTCCCAATGCCCCTGCTAGTCCCTTCCAAGCGTGGTCTCTGCTCTGCGTCCCGCGGGGGTCCCTTAGGAGTCTGGGTAGTGTCACCTCCAGTGGGTGTCCCCCCTGAGCTGGCGTCTCCTACCGCAGAGGCCCAGGTCCGCTCTGTGAAGTTGGCGCTGCGCACCCAGGGCTACCCTAGGCGGGCCCTGGCACAGCTCCCGGACGACGGCTCCCAGGGCGGCCGCGAGCTGCTGCTGGCCCTGGCCTGGCTCCTGGCCCGCGAGCCCCTGCCCGAGCGGCTGCTGGCCCAGAACCGCGTGCAGCTGGGCGACGAGATGCACGTGTGCGAGGTGGGTGAGGGATGAGTGTGAGCCGCGCCCAGCCCGGGCGGGAATCCTGGGTGGGCTCCGGACCGGCGGAGTCAGCCCTGTGGGGGTCAGTGTTGCTGCCCCGAATGCCCGGGTGAGCACACGGAGGCAGGTCAGGGCCGGGGGCGTGCCCACAGGCTCTTTACCCACCTCTTCCTGGCACCTCCGGGATCTCTTGACTCTCACTCCCAGGGGCTTCCTTTCTCTTTCCCCTTCGTGGTCTCTGCCTGGGGTGTGGGAGCAGTGCGTGACCCTTGCCCCCTCCCCAGTGCGAGGCCCTGGCCAGCCCTGGCCCTCCTGCCCCCAGTGTGGAAGCAGACGGCTGTGTGGACATCCGCCACCTGCAGTGGCTGATGGGAAAGCTGCGGTTCCGGTGGCGAAACCTGATGGCCAGTCAGCAGGAGCAGTGCGCCCTCCTGGGCAAGGTAGTGCCACGCGTGCGTTGTCCACCCAGGGGCAGTTGTCCTCTGCTGTAGAGACCTGTCCAGCATTCCCATCTCAGGCTGGGGCCCAGCCTTTGGCTGAATGTGGGCGGCCTTCCCAGGCCTGGCTGGGGGCTGACCTGTTGGGCACAGCCTGGGGTGGCCCAGAGCCTGACCCTAGGGCTCCAGGTTGTCCAGGAGGGGGCCTAGAGCAGGTGTTGCTGGACATCTATGGGGCAGGGAATCAGGGGGGCGGGGAACCTGCAGGGTCAACCTTCCTGTCCCCAGAACTCCCCAGAAGCTTCAGACTCTGTCACTGAGCACCAGAGTGGGCCCTGGGGAGCCACTGCTGCCTGAACACGAGTTGGCGAGGAAGGCACGCCCTTCCACCGCATCCTGGGTGTGGGCTCACGGGCGGTGGGCAGCTCCTGCGGGCTTCCGGAAGGCTGGTAGGGCTCAGCTGTGGGGGGCACTGGTGTCCCCACAGGTCCAGTGCATGGTCTGAGCTGAGCGGTGGCTGGGCAGGTGGCCCAGGGCTCGCACCAGCGCAGGGCTCTCTGGTGCTAGAACCCCCCGCCTTGCGCTCTGCCCCTGGGAGAGGGTCTTTTGCTCAGCTAGCGTTTCCTGGGACCCCCTCACTGCCTCTTGTCTGGGCTCCAGCTGCTCCTCTGTGTGGGACATGCCCACCAGTTAACCCCCCTGCTGCCTTCAGGCCTTACCTTGCTGGGGTGCCCTCCCTGTGTCTGTGTCCCTGCCACTGGCCTCACTGAACCACTGAGCCTGTCCAGAGGCTGTTTCTGCCACCACATGGGCCTGGCACTTGATGAGCTGCAGGGGAAGCAAGGGCGCCCCACTCTACCTATACTGCACCCCTGGGAGCTGGGTGGGGTGCTCCTCCGTCTGCATGGGCCTCCTGGTGGGTACTGGGCCCCGGGCCAACCTCCCAGTAGTGCTGGCTACTCTCCTGGGCCCGACCCTCTCTGAACCCTGTTTCCTTGTCTGTAAGGTCCTTGCCTAGCGCTGTCGGGGGGGAGGCACCCACCTTCTCAGCCTGGGGTCTGCACTGCCTGTTTCAGATCCACTCATATACCCGTGGCTGCCACAGCGACCGCAGCCTTGGCCACCTGTCTGTTACCGAAACGGAGCTGCTCAGAGACCCGGAGGGTGGCCGGCAGGTGAGGGCTGGTGGGACCAAGGTGGGCGTGGCCCAAGGTGAGAAGGAGCCTGGGAGGGTGGGGGACCCAGACAGCGGACCAGCTTTGAGCTGTGGGTGTTAGCCAAGCTCACCATCTTTTTTTAAAAATATTTATTTATTTATTTATTTATTATTTATTTATTTATGGCTGCGTTGGGTCTTTGCTGCTGCATGCAGGCTTTCTCTAGTTGTGGCGAGCGGGGGCTGGCTACTCTTCGTTGCGGTGCGCGGGCTTCTCATTTCAGTGGCTTCTCTTGCTGCGGAGCACGAGCTCTAGGCACGCAGGCTCAGTAGTTGTGGCACGCGGGCTCAGTAGTTGTGGCACACGGGCTCAGTAGTTGTGGCTTGCAGGGTCCAGAGCGCAGGCTCAGTAGCTGTGGCGCACGGGCTTAGTTGCTCTGCAGCATGTGGGGTCTTCCCGCACCAGGGCTCGAACCCGTGTCCCCTGCGTTGGCAGGTGGATTCTTAACCACTGCACCACCAGGAAGTTCCTGTTTGTTTGTTTTTTTTAAAATATTTATTTTATTTATTTGGCCGTGCTGGGTCTTAGTTGCAGCATGTGAGATCTTTGTTGTGGCGTGCAGGATCTTCATTGCGGCATGCGGATCCTTAGTTGCGGCATGTGGGCTCTTTAGTTGCAGCACGCGGGATCTAGTTCCCCGACAAGGGACTGAGCCTGGGCCCCCTGCTTTGGGAGCGCAGAGTCTTACCCACTGGACCACCAGGGAAGTCCCCAAGCTCACCCCCTTGCCTAAGTAGGAGACACGTGCAACCTCAGGGCCTCTCTTGCCCCCTGGAGCAGCCAGTGCTGCTGTGTGTGTGTGCACGTGGCTGGGTACACTTTGGGCCGTGGGAAGAGTACAGGTGTCTGGGCCGGGCTGGCAGCCAGCCGAGGGGGGCCCCTGGAATTAAGGAAGACTGCTCAAGGGTCCGAGCTGATGGTGCGGGTGCCTTGAGCCTCGGCATGTGTCACCTGTTGATGGGGGAGGTGGGGGTTGGCGCTGCCCCACACTCTGCTGACCTTCTTTTCAGGAGCCCCCATCCATCATCACTGTTTCCTTCCCTTGGGCTCACCTGGCCAGTGGGTCCTTGGACAGGCCCAAGGCTGGCCATTACTTGAATGCTGGGCTCTGGCTCGTCCAGAGTGTGAGGCTGGCAGTGCCTTGTCCTGGAGCACTTGGCTGGGTAGGAGGGCTGAGGCTCAGGGCAGGCCCAGCAGATCCCAGCTGTAGAGCTGCATGCTCCTAGGGGGTCTGCATCCCCATTGTGGGGTCAGGGCGGCCACCTGGGGATGTTTTCCTGGCCCTTGGTGCCTGCCCAGCCTGCGTTCCTGGCTGGTGCCTGGCTGGCTTTACCTGGGCAAGGCTGTGCTTGGCCCTGAAGGTGCTGAGGCAGCATCTGGGCGTACTGAGATGCCCTGTCCCCTTTCAGGGGTGACTCAGCGAGGCCCTGGCCCCCTGCCCCTGGTCCCCTCCCTGGTCTGAGCAGAGCAGAGGCTGTGCCAGCTCCAGCCCGGTGCTGCCTGGGACCCCAGCCTCTGTGGGGGGCCTGGGCAGGTACGGCTCCCTTCCTCCTGGAGGGTGGTGCATGTTGGTGCCACAGGATTGAAAACGGCGTGGCCAGGTGGATGGGGAGCTGGTGGCAGCCTGGACCAGCCGATCTGAAGGGGCTGCACTCTTGGGATGGGTCCCAGAAGCTTCTGGAATGACCTCTTGTTGCCGTGTCAGTGGCCAGGCATGCTGTGGAGTGGCGGGGTAGCATCCTTGGTTACTTGCTGGCCCTGTAGTCTTCTTATATTGTGGCTTGGGGCGCGGGGGTGTGGACACCCTCTGGGACTGTTCTTGGGAACTGAGTAAGCTGCTCTTCTCACTGGCCAGCAGGTGTGTGTAGGGGTGTGTGTGTGTGTGTGTGTGTGTGTGTGTGTGTGTGTGTGTGTGTGTGGTGTGGGCATGTGGGCTCCACCCTCCCATGTCCGCAGCCCTCCCCCAGACCACAGGGCGATTCTCACCGCAGGCCTGCCTTCACCCTGCTCCACTGGCCATGGGCTGGGCCCTTGGCCTGGTGTTCAAGGCCACCCCCATCTCGCCCCCTGGCCCGGGAGCCCCTTGTCCAGCTATGTGCATCCCCTGGTTGCCTGGCAGGCACGCTGGTGTGCGTGGCACGGGCACCAGCCTCTGTGAATGGAGGCCTGGCCGGGCTCTTGTCCGCCGACAGGGCAGCTGCCGGCTCTGGCCGTTTGTCCCGGCCCCAGAGCAGACTCCTGGGCTCCCTTCTAGGAGGAGCGGTGCCGGAGGCTGAGTCACTGTGCTGGCTGCTGTGTTCAGAGAGGAGCACAGCGGCTGCCGGTCTGGGCCATCCCAGTGGGGCCCATCTGTCTCTCTGCAGATTGCCGTGGGCCCTTGGGGTGGACCGTGCCTGGCCTTGCCCCTGTCTGGCTTCCCGAGGCCGCAGTGGCCTCGGCAGGTGGGGCGGGAGCATGTGCCCGTGCACTGGACTGCGGGGTCTGCAGGTGTGGGGCTGTTTGGGCCGTGCCTGCAGGGCGGGGCCGGGGGGCTGCGCGGCTGTGTTCTCCACCCTGGTCCCCGGCCTGTCCTCCGTCGCCTCCAAGCTGGGCGCCGTGCAGCCTCTGCCCTGCCTTCGGGCTCCACGGGACTACAGAGAGGGATTCCCAGAACCCGCCAGTCTCCCCCATCCGGGGCCTCCCCGTACGCCCAAAGCCTCCGGGGTGCAGCCCTCAGTCAGCGGGGGATGTGGGGTGGAGTCCCAAGTGAGGGGGCACCAGGACTCAGCCCCCGACCCTGCGGGACCCACGCTTGTGGGGGGCCTGGGGGATCACTGGTGTGGTCAGAGGCCTGGTAGGCTTGGCCTGCTTGTGCTGGAGGTGCGGCTGCCCTGCTGTGCCGTGCCCTGCAGGGAGGTGGCTCAGCCCGCGGGTGGGCCGGGTGAGCCCGGTGGGCCGAGGCGACTGAGCCAGAGATGGTGGGTGGGGTGGGCAGGGTCCCGGGAGCATTGGGTTCTCTGACTCTGCGGCCGTAATGGTTTGCGTTGCAGCTGCTGCGGAGGCTGCAGAGGGAGAACGCACGGCTGCAGGCGGCCCTCGAGTGGCGGCGCCGGGAGCTGGTCTTCTGGCAGTGGATGGTCAGGAAGCGTGCCACCCACCTCCTGACCCTCCCCTCCCCTCCCCTCCCCTCCCCTCCCCTCCCCTCCCCTCCCCTCCCCTCCCCTCCCCTCCCCTCCCCTCCCCTCGTCTGACCGCAGCAGCCCTGGGGTGGTGGTGGGGTCTTCCCGTTTTCCCGACCGGAAGAGAAGTCTCAGGGAAGCCCCCCACACCCAGCCCTGAAGCCGGTTTCACACCCAGGCCTGTGGGTTTTGTGTGTGTGTCTCTTTCCAGATGTCTGTCTGTCCCGTCACCACCCTTCCCAGCTCCTGGGGAGGCCCAGACTTCTCAGGGGCCTTGGCCTTCCGGAAACCTGGCCTTTGTGCCTCCCTGGCATCCAGGCCCACCGGGGTGAGGGCCACTGTCCAGCTCGCGCTGCGACCCGAGGGCGGGAAGTGACCCTGGGCCTCTGTCCCTCCCGCCTGGGGAGCTGGGCCTCTGGTTGTGAGGCCCGGGCCTGCCGCCCACCCTCTCACTTGGGGTCCCTCTCTGCAGGACACGGTCCTGGACGCCTGCCCCCCTGAGGCCTCACAGCCCACGTTTCTGCCCAGGATCCCCACGCCAGCGGCTGGAGCGTTGGAGCCCCTGGTGCGGGAGCTGCAGGCCCTGCAGGGAGAGCTGCGAGAGGCGGTGGAGGCCCGGCGGGCGGCCTGGGAGGCCGGGGTGAGGACTTGGTGCCCTGGCCCGGGCTGTGCTCGACAGGGGGCTCCCACGGGGGGACTTGCACCTTTTGGTCTGCTTGGAAGAGGGGTGGGCTCACCTGCCAGACTCCCCCGCCGCCCCACCCTGGCCACCCTGATGGAGGTCTGTTCGTTCTCCCAGGGCAGTTTTGGTGTCGTCCCTGCTGGCTTCCGCTCACACCCTGTGGCCTTTTGAACCTGCTGGTGGACATGCCCCAACCCCACCTGGGCACCACCCTCCTCTCTCCATGAGCAGGCCTGGGCGAGCGCCGGGTTTGTGGCTGTGAACAGTGGGCCACGCGCGCTGCATTGATTTCCTTTTTCTGAAGCATCGTAGAGCAAACTGCAGGCGTGGTTTTCCCCTCAGATACCCCTGGGGAGCACGGGTGTTTCCTGGGGGCCTGCAGCGTGGCTCGTTCAGGCCCTGCACGGCCGTGTCCCCTCCGGCCGGGCCAAGCTGGAGCCCCCTGCCCTCTTGGGCAGTGACAGCGGAAGCATCGGTGACGTTTGCAGGCAGTTTCTCAAAAGAAGTGGGGCTGGTGCTTGTCCGGGCTCAGGGCTCTTCGTGCTTCCTTGTTGCGAACCACGGAGCAGTGCCCACTGAGGGTCGGGGTCAGGGGCAGGGCAGTTCCCTGGGGACACCGGGGGCACAGCCTCTTGGCGCTCCCTGCTGCCTGCAGGGTCTCTGGGATGGGCCTGCCCTGCGGGCCAGAGGTGTCCTCACCAGGTCGTGTCCTCGGCCTGGCGTCCCCTTAGCCTGGCGTCCCCTTGGGTCAGGGCCACCCCATGGCACCCCTCTGCGAGGGCGGTGGGAGAGTGGGAAGCCGATAGAGCAGAGGACATGCTGACCCCGCCTGGAGTGGTGGGTGGGATTGGGGGTGGGTGCCCCGAGGGTCTGCACTCTGGGCTCTGAGCAGACCCTGCAGGACTTGGCCTGCTGGGGGCAGCCAGGCCCACTCCCCCTGCAATGCCGCGGTGAAAGAGCTGGGCCTGCAGCTGGGTGGTCCTGAGGGCTCAGATGCTCGGTGAGGGTGACGGAGCCTGGAGGGGCCAGGCCTTAGGGCTGGCGCTGGAGTCGGTCCCCCGTTCCTGGGAGCAATGGGCTCTGGGCACTGGGAGGGGCCGCAGGACTGCTGGGGGCTGGGCTCAGGGCTCGGGGAGAGCCGAGGGCCCTGAGCCGGGGTCCTGGTGAGACTGGTCACCCTCGGCTCACTTGCCATGTCCCCTGTGCAGGTTGGAGGCCGTGGGCCCGAGTGGAGCGCCGCGAGGACGGCCTTGCGGGAGGCCGTGGGGCAGGACCTGGCAGCTCTGCGGCGGGCCTGCGAGCGAGGCGGCAGCCTGGCCCAGCCCCACGGGCCCCGCCGGCTGGTGAGGACTGAGGCTGGGGCGCCCAGGGGCCCAGGCCTGCGGGCCCCTGAGGTGATTGAGGCGCTGAGGAGCCGGGAGGCCCGCCTGGAGGTGGTGCTGCGCCGGCTCCAGGGCCAGTGTCGACAGGAGCTGGCCAGGCTGGTGGGAGCCCTGCCCGGCCTCGTCTGGATCCTGCCACCGGGACGCTGACGCTCCCTTCTCCAGGGGGCACCCCCCCACCCCCACCCCTCAGCCTGGCTGGGCCTTGGAGGGGCAGATTCCAGGCCGGGTAGCTGCAGGGGTGACACAGACACAGCACCGGTGGTACAGGCACGCTGGGCCCCGGGTCCCCACTTGGGGCAGTACCCAGCCCCGCGGCCTGCAGTGCTGGGGGCAGGCCCATTGTGGTGGCCGTGGGCATTCAGGATCTGGAGAAGACGCGGAAATAAATTGTGGAGGCCTTCTTGCAGGGCTGAGGCTCCAGCTGTCCCTCCGCCACCCGTCCAGGTCTCTGTCTGGTGAGGCGGTGCTCCCCTCAGGCCCAGGGCGAGGGGTCCCTGGGCAGTGGTGGCTGAGGCTGGGCTGGTCCAGGGCTGCCCAGGTGCTGGACGGACAGGCCTGGCCTGCAGCACAGGGTGGGCGTCAGGGCCCCGGGGGGATGCAGTGTCCTGGATGCGCCCTTGGAGCCCTCATCCTGGGCTCCCTTTGTGCACCCACCTGGGCCACGCCTGTGCCTGGTGTGCGTGTGGGTGTGTGTGCGTGTCTGTGTTGGGCAGGGACGCCTGATGGGAACCTTGGGTGGGGGGGACTCTGCTCCGTTCCTGGGGGTGGTGCCCGTGGGGGGAGGGGGAGGCCACTGTGGACAGAGCGGGCTTTGTTCCCGAGACTGCTCCGGGAGCTGGGCTCCGCCCTGACAAAGAGCCATCTGTGTCCGGAGGATGTGCCCCCAGCCTGCCAGAGCAGGCCCCTCTCCTTCCCAGGAGGCTTGGCTTCTTGGCACCTGCCCCGTCCCCCTCCTGCCAGCGGACATGGCCTCAGCCCGGCCTCCCTTGCCGGGCTCCCCTCTCCCCCAGGGTGCTCCACCCTGACCTGCTGCCGGCCAGCTTAGGCCCCAGGGCCCAGCCACAACGCCTTCTCATTGGCCTTTGCTGTCCGCTTGGGGAGTGCTGGCTCACGCCCAGGGGCACCGGCTCCTCTGGGCCATTCTGGACCTCCTTTGTCTCGGGTTGGGGCACACCTGTGGCGCCTCTGCACTGGCCTCGGGAGCGCTGACCAGACCGGGGGGCGAGCCAGCTCCCCCTTCAGGAGTGCCCCCCTGACCCTCTCCTCACAGGCTGGCCCTAGAGAGCCTCTGGCCCGAGCCCCTCCCTCCAAGGCCTGGCCCCCTTCTCCTAGCCCCTCTATGGGCTCCCTGCTTGCTCCAGTCGGGTCCAGGGCACACGGGACTTAGGCCCGCGCCTGCGGCCCTCGCGTGTTTAAAGGCACTTCTGGACCCCCTGCTGCCGTCCTCCTGACTGCCCCACGGGGCAAGTCCACTGAAAACTCCCTGCCTTCTGTGGACTCCCTGAAGCCGGGATGGCCACTGGCCCTCAGGAACTTAAGTTTTAGAAACTCAAATGTAAACTCTGCGTTACGGAGCTGTCACTTCTCAGACTGATCTGTAGATTCAGTACAATTCAATCAAAACCACAAGCGTGCCTGTGTGTCTGTGGGACCTGGGCTGGTGATTCTGAAACACGAGGTGGAACCCGCCCGAGAGGCCAAGCTGGGGGGGAGTGGAGCCGTCCGCGATGACCCCGCAAGGCAGGAGCTTTCCAAGGCTGCAGGGAGCAGGCGTGGGCCCTGGGGTTTGGCTCCTACTGTTGCCGTGGTAAGTTAGCGCTTGTAAGTTAGTGGCTCACGGCCCTGATCCTGCCGTTCTGTGGGGCTGAGGTCTGGTGGGCAGGCAGGAGGCCCCGGGGAGAATCCACTGTGGACCTCGGGCCTCACACGAGCTGTCACCTCCAACACTCCCCAGCCCTGCGGCCACTGCAGTCCCCTTCTGCATGTGACGTGACAGGTTCACAGGCCTGACCCCAGGGCTCAGACCCTGCCCACCAACCCCAGACCCACGGGACAGACGGGGTGTGGGGCAGCGTGGGCCCACGTGTGCACTGGAGCCTGGCCTGGCTGCATGTGTGAGGACTGCACGCTGGGGCTGCAGGGTTCCCCACCGACCCACAGACACAGCCCTGCAGGAGGTGAGGATGCCACGCTCCCCTCTGGGGTGGCTTCCTAAGACCACAGTAAGTCACTGCGTCAAGACTAGAAACTTGTTCATTAAAAGACACTGTAAAGACAGTGGAAAGGCAAGCCTGAGCAAGCGGGAGAGTGTATCGCAGCACCTGTAGCCCGTAAAGAACTGGTGTGGAGCAGATAGGGCCGTCAGCCCAGGGGCAGACACTGCAGAGAAGAGGAAACAGGAAATCAGGTAAGTCAAGATGTTTGCCTTCGCTGTAGCCAGGGACGTGCAGGTGCCCCGTGTGGCCGCAGGTGGGCGGGGCACCGGGAAGGGGGTGGGGCTGGATTCGAACTACCCCCCGGGAAGCACACGGGCACGTCTTGTGAGAGGCCCCCCCCACCCCGGAATCGCGGGGGCAGGAGCGGATGTGGGAGGTCTCTGCCGTCCGCCAAGGGGAGTGGGTGAGGGAGTGACGGGGACGGCCGGCTGGCCACACTGCAGCGGCCTCCTGGGATCCGGAGTCAAAAACTCTCAGAGTCTTCTAGAAAACACAGGCATGTCGCAGAAGACGACACACAGGGAGATCTTAAAAAAGCAAAACAGCCATGACTGGGGTAGGGAAGGGATTCTCATCTGTGGGTAAGCTTGGGACAGCGGGGCTGCCTCGCGGGGCTTTGTGGTTGTGGGTTTATTAACGGTTCCCACTCGCCCCCAGGGCACCTGTCCTTTGGGTGTGTCAACCGTGAGGTCAGAAATCGAGGAGCCAGTCCAGGTGCCTTCCCGCGGCCAGACCGCTCTGCCTCCTGTGCTCGGGCTCTTGTTCTGTCACCTCCACCTTCACGGTCCTTTTGGTGCCCTACCCCACTACCCACCTGCCGGCCTCCCTCTCCCTTGTCCTTGTCTGCATTGGTCGACCTTGGCTTGACCTTGGCTTGGGGGGCGTGGCTGGCTGGTCAGGACTGAGGCCCCCCGGGCCCACCTGCAGCCTGAGGGGTATTCCCCGGGGCCTGCTGAAGTTCAGGTTTGGGTGGGCAGGAGTGGCATTTAGGAGACAATCCCTGTTGGCGGGGCACCGTTGACGACCTTGGTCCATAGGCCCCGGCACCCGTGTCCTTGCCTGTGGGTGTGGCTGGTGGCCATGAAGTCGTGCCTCTGGAGCTCCGGGGCCCCCAACTGGGTCCTGGGTGCTGAGAGCAGCTGGGCGCCGGCCTCTCTGTCCTTCTTGGCCGAGCTGGGCTGTTCCTCCTCTCATCCATCAGCCAGGATTCCCGAGGTGCCCAACGTGTGCCAGCCCCGGGGCTGGGGGCAGGGTCTGGGGGAGAGCAAACACCATAAACGAATATGCATCAGGGGGCGATGGCCCTGGCCGTGCGGGGTCGGGGCGCGAGGTGACAGAGGGTGGTGGTCAGAGGAGGCCTGCCCAGACGGTAAAGGAGGGGAGGAGAGGGTGCTGAGTGTCCCACCCAGGAGGGTGGTCCAGGCAAAGGAAATGGGGTGCTTATGCGGGGGCTGCATGGGGGGAGTCTGGGAGTGGGTAGGACATGAGCTCAGAGGTGGGGTCGCAGAGGGGCAGGGGCTGCAGGCTTTTGTGCCCCAGGTCAGGACTTCGGAGTTTCTTCTGAGCGGGGTCAGGGCACCGTTCAGGGCCAGGTCCTGTCTTCGTTCCAAAAGGCCCCGTCTGCCCCTGGCGGGAGAGCTTCTGGGGTTCAGCGAGAAGGCGGGTGAGGGGTGTTGGGCTGGGGCCTGGTGGACTCTGGTAGATTTGGGGCCTGGGATCTGTTGCTCTCTTGGCTGTGGGGCTTGTGAGCTGGTGGCTCCTCTTTTAAGTTGTTTTTCTTCTTACCATCTTTATTTACAATTCCCAAGTTTTTTCCTTCCCTTTTAGGGACAATTTTTTAAAATTGTGGTAAAAAACACATAACATTAAGTTTGCCATCTTAACCATTTTTTAAAAATTGAAATACAGTTGATTTACAATACTGTGTTAGTTTTGGGTATACAGCAAAGTGATTCACATATATATATATATATTTTTTTTTTTTTTCAGATTCTTTTCCATTATAGGTTATTACAACGTATTGAATATAGTGCCCTGTGCTATACAGTAAATCCTTGTTGCCTTTTATCTAGACTGGGGTGGTCATTTCATGGTTAAATAAATTTGTCAAACGCAAAAAAAAAAATCCTTGTTATCTATTTTATGTATAGTAGACTGTATCTATGAATCCCATACTCCTAATTTATCCTTCCCCACCCCCTTTCCCCTTTGGTAACCGTAAGTTTGTTTCCTATGTCTGTGAGTCTGTTTCTGTTTTGTAAATAAATTCATCTGTATTATTTTTTAGATTCCACATATAAATGATATCGTGTAATATTTCTCTTTGTCTGACTTACGTCACTTAGTATGATGATCTCTAGTTGCATCCATGTTCCTGAAAATGGCATGATTTCATTCTTTTTTCTGCCATCTTAGCCATTTTTAAGTGTACAGTTCAACAGTGTTAAGATAGTTACACAGTTGTGCTGCAGATCTCCAGAACTTCTTACATCTTGCAGCACAGAAACTCTGTCCCCACTAAACACTAATTCCCCCTCCCCCAGCCCCGGGCCCCCACCATCCTTTCTGTTTCTGTGAATCTGACCTTCTAGGGACCTCATATGAGTGGACTCACACAGGATCTGTCCTTTTGTGACTGCCTTATTTCACTCAGCGTAAAGTCCTCGAGGTTCGTCCATGTTGTAGCAGGCGTCAGGATTTCCTGCCTTTTTAAGGCTGAGTAATATTCCATTTATGGATAGACCTCGATAGGCTTACCCCCTCAGCTTTCAGTGGACATTTGGGTTGCTTGCAGCTCTTGGCTGTTGTGAAGAACGCTACGATGAACGTGGGTGTGCAGGCGTTCCTCTCTTTAGTTTAGTTTTAGAGGATCTCTGGGTCATCAAGAGCCGGGCATGGCTTGATGGAGACAGCCGTGCAGCCCGCAGAGCCCCTGGGAGGTGAGCCAGGGGCAGGGACCAGATGGGGCACCCTGGCTTGTCTCCCTTGGGAGGAAGGTAGCAGTGACTGTTAGCTCCCCCTAAAGTTGTTTCTTGGGTCTGATTGTTTTGGCAGCTAGCATTGCCCTAACTCACTGTTCCTGCACTTTCTCAGCTCATGGCGCTTGCAATGGCTCAGTAATTTTTTTCATAGCACCTCTTGGTCCAAAGAAATACCTAACACTTCTGTGTATTGTGGCCAAAGAGCTTAATAAGTATTTAGGTACTAACAACTTAGTAGCAGTTTAGAAAACAAACCCAAAACCCCAAACGAACCAACAACACATAAATTGAAAAAAACCTTAATTCTTAGAAACTACGATTACCTGTTAATAGGATATCTGAAACTGTTAAGACTCTACACACCTTTTCAAACCTTAATCAGATTGGACACTGCCACCTGCATTACCTGATCCATGTGGATTTTTGCCTGGTGTTTGCTTTTTTATTTCAGCAGCTGCTGTTTAACCAGCTTTGCAAAGAGATATCTTAGAAACGAAAGCAGTGCGATCCAATATGGAAACTCTGAGTTCAGTCGAATTATTCACAACGTGTCTGGCACGCTCTGTATCCCGTGTTTCCCTCAAAAATGAAAAATACCCTGTAGTGGCCCTGAGAATTCACTGTAGCACCCTGGGGTGCCTCAGCACACAGTTTGGGAACTGTGGCCCTAATCAACTCAAGTCTTTGTGTTTCCCTATTCTGTTTCTTTCCACTTTGTATTGTGTTTTATTGTATTTTATTTATTTTACTTTATATTTTTTTGTCGAGTGGCTTGTGGGATCTTAGTTCCCTGACCAGGGATTGAACCCGTGCCCTCAGGAGTGAAAGTCCGGAGTCCTAACCACTGGACCGCCAGGGAATTCCCTGTATTGTGTTTTTAAAGCTCCATCCTCGAAGCTGTGTGTACAGCTCTTCACTGCTTCTGCCCAGCGGATAAGGTCCCAGATTCACTACATTTACCATTTCCTACACGTGGACATCCTGGCTACCTCACGAAAGCCCCTGCTCTTGGGTGGACCTGTGGGAGCCGGGCTTTGGGGTGCACACCTGGAGCAGACCAGTGAGTTCTCCAGTTGGTCGGTTGGGTGTTCCAGTCCACGGTCCCACCAGTTCCTACATCCTCGGTCCCTGTGACCCTCCCTCAGCATGTCCTAGCTTCTGCAGGTTTGCCAGTTGAATAGGCATTAAGTGGTCTCCCAGTTTACTTGACATTTGTCTGATCATTGAATTTGACCATCTTTTCATGCACTTGCTTAGTTTTGGGGCCTTCCTCTTCTGCAACTGGCTGGTCATGTCCTTTAGTCGTTGGTGTTTGGGGGCTGCTGACTTTCAAAAATTGCTTTGCAGAAGTTCCTTGAAAATTCGAGATATGAATCCTTCATTGGTTTTACATATTATAAATATCTTCTGCTTTCTGTCATCTGTCTAAAAATTTGCTCATGGTTTCCCTTTGTTGAATAGAAAATTTAAAGTTTGTTTTAATTGAATTCATCATGTTTTTGCCTCTTGCTTTTTACAATTAACATTTGAAGACGTGCTTCCCTCTCTTGTATCATATTCTCCTACATTTCCTTCCGTCAGAGTCCACCTCTGTGTGTGGCGTCAGGCAGGAATCCAGGTCTCTTCCACGTGGTGAGCCAGTTTCCAACACCGTCTACACACAGACGTATCCTGTCCTCGTTGATCTGGGCCTTCTCCATATTCAGCTCCCGTCCATCCTGACCTCCCTTCTGTTCCACTGGTCAGTTCATGTACCAATACTACGCTGCTTTTATCACCGTGTGTTTCATCAGGGTCCAACCACAGGAGCAGAACCGGTAGGGGTTCTATATGAAGAGATTTATTGCCTACTGTTGCTGGTGTAGAAAGATACTGTGGTAGTTTCATTTTGGCCGTCTTGCTAACGCTTACCAATCCGAGGTGGTGATCCTGATTCTCAGTCTTCAGGGGCATGTGGCTGAGGTTCTCCATTAAGTACGGTGCTTGCTGTGCTCTTTTGGTATATAACTTTTTATAGCTTTTTTTTTTTTTAAAGATTTATTTATTATTTATTTATCTTATTTTTATTTTTGGCTTGTTGGGTCTTAGTTGCGGCATGCAGGGTCTTTCGTTGTGGCGTGCAGGCTCTTTGTTGCCGTGCGTAGGTTTCTCTCTTCTCTAGTTGTGGCGTGCAGGCTCCAGGGCGCATGGGCTCTGTAGTTTGTGGCACGCGGGCTCTAGTTGAGGCGCGCGAGCTCAGTAGTTGTGACGCGCGGGCTTAGTTACCTCGCGGCACGTGGGATCCTAGTTCCCTGACCAGGGATTGAACCCACGTCCCCTGCATTGTAAGGTGGATTCTTTACCACTGGACCACCAGGGAAGTCCCAACTCTTTATAGCTTTTAGAAAGTTTCCTTCCACTCTTATTTTCCTAGGAGCTTTTTTAGAATCATCACTATTAAGTGCTTTGTCTTTATTAATCAAGACAATCATATGATTTTCTCCTTTACTTTATTGTAATGAATTACATTATATTAACACATCAACACCCTTTCCCAAGTCAGACCATCCTTGCATTCCTGTGAGAAGTCCTATTTGATCATGATACTATAACTTTTAAATATACAGTTGGTTTTGGTTAGCTAAAATTTTATTTAGAACATTCATATCTATGCTTGAAGTGAAACAGGTCTATAATTTTCTTCTTTTTTTTCTTCATATTTTCCTTATTATGTTTTGGAATCAAGATTACATTGGCCTCATCACAGCCTTTGCCACCTATTTTCTGGAAAAACTTGTTAAGGTAGGAATTAACTGTTCCTTGAAACTTGAATTTTACAGAGCAAAAGTTTTTGATTTTGATGAAGTCCAGTTTATCAATTTATTGTTTATGGATTGTGCTTTTGGTGTCATGTTTGTTTGTTTGTTTGTTTGTTTTTGACCAGCACCAGGTCATGAAGATTTCCTTTTACATTACCTTCTAAAAGTTTTATAGTTTTACATTTAGGTATATGATCCATTTTGAGTTAATTTTTGTATGGGATTTGAGGTTTAGGTTGAGGGTTTTTGTTTTTGTTTGCATATGGATGTCCAATTTAGTGAAAGTACTATCCCTTCTCTGTTGAATCACCTTCACACCTTAGTTAGAGCTAATTGGTCACATTCAACAAACAAGGAATAGAAAGGAACTTCCTCAACCTGATGAAAGGAATCTACCCAAACTCCACAGTTGACGTAATACTTAATGGTGAAATATTGAAAGCTTTCCCCCAAGATCAGGAACAAGGCAAGGATGTTTACTGTTGTCTCTTCTATTCAACATTATTTTGGAGGTTCCAGCCAGGGCAATTAAGCAAGTTAAAAAAAAAAAAAAAAATGCATCCAGGTTGGAAATGAAGAAGTAGAACTATATTTGCAGATGACAAGAACTTGTATATAGAAAATCCTGAGGAATCCACAAAAAAATATTAGGACTAATAAATGAGTTCAGCAAGGCTGCAGGATATAAGATCAATATGCAAAAGTCCATTGTATTTCTATGCACTAGCAGTGAATAATCCAAAAATGAAGTTAAGAAAAACAATTTCACTTACAACAGCATCAAAAAGAATAAACTAGGAATACATTTAACCAAATGTTGGGTAAAACTTGTGCTCTGAATACTACAAAACACAGGTGAAAGAAATTAAAGAAGGTCTAAATAAATGGAAAAGACATCTTATGTTTATCACCAAATTGATCTATAGATTCAATGCAGTCCCTATCAAAACCTCAGACGGCTTTTTTCAAAAGTGACGAACTGATCCTAAAATCATATGGAAATGCAAGGGATACAGAGTAGCCAAAACAATCTCAAAAAAGAAGAACATAGTTGGAGGATTCACACTTCTCAATTTCAAAACTTACTACAAGCTACAGTAATCAAGACAGTGTGCAGTTATAAAGCAGAAAGTAACACACCATTGTAAAGCAATTATACTCCAATAAAGATGTTAAAAAAAAAAAAGAATCTGCCTGCCAATGCAGGGGACACGGGTTCGAGCCCTGGTCCAGGAAGATCTCACATGCCACAGAGCAGCTAAGCCCGTGTGCCACAACTACTGAGCCTGTGCTCTAGAGCCCACGAGCCACAACTACTGAGCCCACGTACCACAACTACTGAAGCCCGCGTGCCTGGAGCCCGTGCTCCGCAACAAGAGAAGCCACCGCAATGAGAAGCCCACGCACCGCAACCAAGAGTAGCCCCCGCTCGCCGCAACTAGAGAAAGCCCGCGCACAGCAACAAAGACCCAACACAGCCAAAAATAAATAAATAAATTTATATTAAAAAAAATAATAAAGTAGCACACCCCACCCGAAGCATTCTTTATCACATTCATACCTCCTAAAATTATGTATAAAATTATTATTTGAAAAAAAAAAAGACAGTGTGCGGGACTTCCCCGGTAGTCCAGTGACTAAGACTCTGCGCTCCCAATGCAGGGGGCCCGGGTTCAATCCCTGGTCAGGGAACTAGACCCCACATGCCGCAACTAAGAGTTTGCATGCCGCAACTAAAGATCCTGTGTGCCGCAACTAAGACCTGGCGCAGCCAAAATAAATAAATAAATATAAAAAAAGAAAAGACAGTGTGGTACTGTAATAAGAGTAGACATATAGACCAATGGAACAGAATTGAGAATCCAGAAATAAACCCTTACATTTATGGTCAATTGATTTTTGAAAGGGTGCTAAGACAATTCAGTGGGAAAGGAAAGTCTTTTCAACAAATGGTACTGGGACAACTGGATATGCAAAAGAATGAAATTTTTATATGCAAAAGAATTAAACTGGATCCTGTGTTAGTTTCCTAGGGCTGCTGTAATAAATGACCGCAAACTGGATGGCTTATAATAGAAATTTGTTCTCTCACAGTTCTGCAGGCTAGAAGTCTGAGATCACGGTGTTGGCGGGGGTGGTTCCTTCTGGGTACTCTGAGTGAGAATTTGCTCCTGCTCCTGGTGGTGGCCAGCAATCCTTGGCATTCCTTGGTTTGCAGCTGCGTCACTCCAAGAGCTGCCTCTGTCATCACATGATCGTCTTTCCTCTGTGTATGTGTCTGTGTCTTCAAATCTCTCTTTCCTTATAAGGACACCAGTCATTGGATTTAGGGCCCACCCTACTCCAATATGACCTCAATTTAAGTTGATTACATCTGCAAAGACTATTTCCAAATAAGATCCCACTCACAGGTACTGGGACTTCAGCATATCTTTTGGGGCACCATAATTTAACCCATAACAGATCCCTTTCTTACAGCATACATTAAAGTTTAACTAAAAATGGATCATAGACCTAAATGTAAAACCTAAACCTATAAAACTCTTAGAAGAAAACATGGGGGAAAATCTTTATGACTAGGGTTAGGCAAAACCTTCTTAGATATGATACCAAAAGCACAAGCAACAAAAGATGAGATAGATAAACTGGACTTCATCGAAAGGTTTTTTTTTTTTTTAAAAATATTTATTTATTTATTTACTTTGGCTGCGCTGGGTCTTAGTTGCGGTACGTGGGATCTTCGTTGCGGCATGTGTCATCAAAAGTTTTTAAGCTTCAGGGGACACCATCAAAAAAATTGAAAAGACAACCCACAGAATTGGAGAAAATATTTTCAAATTACATATCTGGTAAGAGACTTGTATCCAAAACATAAAAAGAATTCCTTCTTACAACTCAACAATAAAAGGACCATAATGCAATGGAAAAATGTGTAAAGAATTTGAACAGACATTTTCCGCATATAAATCCTGTATGTGTTTTGTTAGATTTATACCCAAGTATTTAATTTTGGGGGGAGCTAAAGTAAATATTATTGCTTTAAAAATTTTGGTTTTCAGTTGTTTGCTTCCAGTAGAAGCAGGATTGAAGTTGTTTTGACCTTGTATCCTGCAACCTTGCTAACCTCACTTATTAGTACTCAGATTTTTTTTTTGGTAGAACTTTTGGGATTTTCTACATAGACTTTCATGCCATCTACGAATAGAGAGAGTCTTATTTCTTCCCTTCTATTCTGTTATGTCATTTATTTGGTTTTCTTATTTTATTGCATTGGCTAGGACTGCCAGTACAAGAGCGAATAGTAATGGATAGAGTGGACATCTTTGCCTTGTTTCTGATCTTAGGGCAAAACACCCAGTCCTTCATTATTAACTATCGTGTTAGTTGTAGTTTTGTTTTGTCTCTTTTTTTTTTCTTTTTAGATACCCTTTATTAAATTCAGTAAAATTTCTCCTATTTCTAGTTTGCTGAGAGTATTTATCATGGATGGATATTGAATTCTGTCAAATGCTTTCTATGCATGAATTGATATGATCACATGGTTTCTTCTTTAGATTATTAATATGGTGGATCACACTGATTTATTTTCGCATGTTGAACCAGTCTTGTTTTCCTGAGATAACCTCCCTTTGGTTGTGGTATTTCTTTGTTTTTATTTTTTATGTTGCTTGCTTCTATCTGCTAATATTTTGTTGAGAATATTTGTGACATGATGGCATTGGATTTTCTTTTCCCTTGTGGGTTGGATTTTCCTGGCTCTTCATATGTAGAGTAATTTTGGATTGTATTCTGCACATTCAAACGTTACGTTATGAATATCTGGTCTTGTTTAAATCCTATTGAGAATGGTGATATTTTTGTTTTAGCATGCAATCAACCCAGTTGGGTTCAGGCAGAAAATTCCAAATAGCCTTCTGTGGGTAGTGGTTTCAATGTCAGTTCTGTTTTCAAAGCCTTTGCAGTGTTATTTGAATCCGTCCTGTGTGGGCACTGTCCAGTGGCCAGTGTGGGACTTGTGCAGTGCTGTGTCCTGTATTTCAGTTCTCGGACTCAGGGTGACAATTAGGATCGGACCCGGGCACACACGGCTTGGGGTTGAGCCCAGAAGTCATGAACAACTTCATGGGTTGCCTTCTGGAGCCCCTTCTCCGGCATGTCTCCGTTACTTTCTGGCTCGCTGGGGCTCCCCTTTCCAGCCCTCTGGCAGAACTTGGGGGCTTTAGTCACCCCACCCTCCTGCACATTCCCCCTGACTGTGCCTGCATCTTGAGAAAGAGAGAAGGGCCTGGCTCTCCCCGTCCGCTCAAGGCAACTGGGTCCCACCCTCTGGGATCACGTCTCCTCTGACTGGAGAGGAGGGTCTTCTCCCTAAAAAGGTGCCTGTGAACCCCGATGCCTTGACTGCAGCCGGGGTGGAGGTGGGATTGCCCAGGGGCCCCAAAGCAGCAAACAGAACCCCCCCTCCCAATCTCTCTTCTCCCAGTCTCTCTTCTTTCCCTCCCTGAGCCAGAATTAGGGGGCCCCTCCTGGAGCTCTCTGTCCCTGTCATGCCCCCACGTCTGGCTTCTGGACCAGGCAGAGTCCAGCCTGGGGATATGGGGGGAAGATCCACAAACTCACCACCAGGTTGGTGCTGCTTCACATTCTGGTTCTCCCCCCAGTCTGCCTGTTACTGCTCAGTCTTCAGAGCCCTCAGTACCTCATGCATTACCTTCTTTTTATAGCTGCACTCAGCGAATGAGACAGGGTTTATCCCATCTCACCCAAAATGGAACCCAGGAGACGTAAAAGAAAAAGACAACAGGGACTTCTCTGGCGATCCAGTGGTTAAGATTCTGCGCTCCCACTGCCAAGGGCCTGGGTTCAATCCCTGGTCAGGGAACTAAGATCCCACAAGCCGTGTGGCGCCTCCCCCCCCAAAAAAATGTGTGTGTGTGTGTGTGTATATATATATATATAAATCCTTGGTCTCGATTTGGCAACTCTCACTGTCCTGCCACATTTGGTTTCTCTTTATTGAAGTGAGTGTGCGTGTAGAAATAAATGTACATTGTATTGTGGACCATTTAGGGTAAACTACAGGTGCCCTGACAATTCACCCAGTCACTTCCTCACACATCGCTCCAGAAGGACGGTCTCCTGGGGGGCGGTCCTCACACAGAGACCCCCTCGGCGATCCCACACGCCACCCTCCTCAGTGCGTGTTTGCACCCCTGCCTCCCTCCCAATAGGACACTTGTGATGACAATGGCCCACCTGATAATCTGGATGATCCCAGATCTCCAGGCCCTTAATTTAATGACATCCTCCAGAGGGAGCCAGCCCACGTCCCAAGGGCTCTGGGCCTGGCGCCAACGGGGTGGACACACAAATAGGGGGATTGAGAGGCAAGAACTGGGTGCCGGGGTGGCGATGAGGTTTGTGGTGTTTAGAGCACTGACTCAGGCAAGCAGGACGGGGGTTAAAGATTGGGCCTTCCCAGCAGCCCTTGGGTGAGGTGGGGAGGGCAGAGGGAGGGAGGAGATTGGGCAGGGTCGCCTGGGGGGCAGCCCCTCCCTGAGAGCGGAGGGTGGAGGGAGGGAGCAGGCCGTGTGGGCTGTGGTGTGGGCTCAGGGGGCCCTGGAGGTGCTTCTGGCCCTCCTCTGCCTCCTGGGCCTGCTAGGGTGGTTGTGCCAGGCGGTTGCTGGTGGTGCCCGCTGGCCAGACGGAACCTGCGCTCCCTGGGCCTCCTCCCCGCCTCCCTCCATGCTGCAGGAAGTGGCCTTGCTACCCAGGCCCTTTGTCCCTGGAGACCTCCCTGGGGAAGGTAAACCATCCCTGGGTCTGGGGCCCCTCCCTGGGCACAGAGGCAGCTCTAGGGTCCTGACTACACTTCTTCCAGTGAGAGCAAGTGTGTGAGTGGCTATGGGGGCTGGTATCCCCCAGTGAGGGCAAGTGTGTGCGTGGCTATGGGGGCTGGTGTCCCCCAGTGAGGGCAAGTGTGTGAGTGGCTATGGGGGCTGGTGTCCCCCAGTGAGGGCAAGTGTGTGAGTGGCTATGGGGGCTGGTGTCCCCAGTGAGGGCAAGTGTGTGCGTGGCTATGGGGGCTGGTGTCCCCCAGTGAGGGCAAGTGTGTGAGTGGCTATGGGGGCTGGTGTCCCCCAGTGAGGGCAAGTGTGTGAGTGGCTATGGGGGCTGGTGTCCCCCAGTGAGGGCAAGTGTGTGAGTGGCTATGGGGGCTGGTGTCCCCCAGTGAGGGCAAGTGTGTGAGTGGCTATGGGGGCTGGTGTCCCCCAGTCAACCATCCTGAGGGCCCAGCCCAAGAGCATCTCGGCACCTCACGTGTGCCTCTATGGACGGCCCAGGGCGGCGGCCTGCTGTCCTCACTCCCTGCGGGCCCCGGTGCACCGCTGGCCGGCCCCCTGTGCTGATGGAGGGCGGCGGATCCCATCGCCTGCACAGACTCGGCCACCTGGGTGGAAGCAGGCACATGCGGGGCCTCGGTGCAAGCCGACCCGGTGCGAGGGATCCGGGGTGTCCCTTCACCCTCTGACCTGGTCTCCTCCTGTCAGAGGCAGCAGGCAGGCAGCCGGTGCGGTCCCCTCCTCCATCCTGGGGTGGGCATGGCTGGCATGTTGGGGGCGGTGCTCAGTGAGGGCAGGGTGGGGACTCCGGTGGGGGGAAGGAAGCCTGAGCCTCCAAACCCTAGCATGCTCCCTGGGTGGCTGGAGAAGAGGATGAGGGCTGCCCAGTGGCCCTGCTCTCCGCCCTCAGATAAGAACCGGGAAGGCTGGAGAAACCCAGGATGCAGGGCTTCTCTGGGACGCGGCGCCGTGTCCCCAAACGAGGTCCCCGGGGGGCCACCTGCAGATAGTCGGCGGGCAGCCCGGCCCCCACGTCGGGGCTAGCTCCGCGGGTAAGGCACAGGGTCCCGCAGGCCGCCTGTCGCAGGCGATCGGGGTCACCCTGGTGGGCGGCCCGGGTACGGGCTGCCATGGAATTTCAGGACATGAGCGGAACTGAGGCGCCCGCGGGGCGATTCTCCGGCTGTTGGGTGAGGACGGTGGAGAGGAGACTTCCCGGGCTTGCGCGTGGACCCTGGGGGCGTCAGGCTGCCCAGTGCCTCAGGTCCCGGGGGCCGCTGCTGCGCAGTGCCGTCGCCCTGGCAACCGGCGCTGCGGAGGGGGCGGGGGCGCGGGGACCCCCATCTCCGTCAGGCGGGCACCGGCGGCTGGGAGCGCGGGGCGGGGCCTCAGGCCGGGGGCGGGGCGCGCGCGCGGGCTCCGGGCGCAGCTGAGCGCAGAAGAGCGCGGCCTCGGCCCCGCGCACCTACAGGCTCCGCGGAGCCGACCCCGGCGCGGCGCAGCATCTGGCCGGCGGCGGGTAAGGGAGGGCAGGGCGCGCGGGCAGGGTGCGCGGGCTGGGGCTCCCGGTGAACCCCGACTCCCCGGCCGCAGGGGCGGCGGGATGCAGGGGCGGCGCTGCAGGGATGAGGCCTGGCGGGGGAGCGGGCGGTGGGGTCAGAGGAGCTGAGACGCAGCCTGCGGGGAGCGGCCCAACCCCTTCACCGCCCTCTGTCCGATCGGGCTGGGGCCGGGGGAGGGCGGCCCTTTTCTCTCCCCCTGCCACCAATGTGGGCACTGAGGGACGGTAGGGGCGGGAGGGCGTGTGAGGCGCCGGGGAGGAGGCGGGCAGTGAAGGGCCCGGAGGCTCCGGAGTCTGTGAGGTCCGGGCAGTGGGGCGTGCAGGAGGCACCGGGCCGGGCCCGGGACGGCCAGGGCAGCAGGGCCAGTCCCCAGGGAGAGGCCCGGCAGGGTGTGGGGGAGGGGTGGCCAGGCCCTGGCGCTGGCTGCCTGGGGCAGGGGCCGGGGCTCCCTCTGTGACGGGGTCTGTCCCGGCACCCTCAGCCCTCCGCGCATGTTTGATGAGTGAATGAGCCGTGGTATGGGTGGGGAGGAAGGGGTTAGCGGTGCCGCGGCTGTTTGGCTAGCTGGCCAAGGGCTGGGATGAAGGAAATTCCCAGGCCGCTGCTGCAGCCATAGGAGGCCCAGGTGTGTGTGTGTGTGTGTGTGTGTGTGTGTGTGTGTGTGTGTGGCGGGGGGGCTTCGTGGGTCAAGCGTGTCCACCCAGTGGGGGTGGACACGGGGTGGGTGTGTGAGTGGGGAGCAGGAGCTCATGAAAGTGTGGAGGCAGGGGCATAATAGGCCGATGACCCTCCCGAAGCACCTACTACTCGACGCGTCCGAGCTCAGAGTGGTTGGGGGTCCTGGATGTGGCGGCAGGGACCCCTGGGAGGTGGGTGCTGGGTGGGGCAGCACTGCAGTGAGGGCAGGGGTGGAGGTGCCGACTTGGAAGGGGACCTCCTTCCCCAGGCAGTGGGGGCTGCGGTATCACCAGGGGCAGGCTGGGCACTGGCTCCACAGTCACACGTGACATTAAATTTTATGTCCTTGTCTAGACAGGGCAGTAGACAGAGCCCTGGGGCCAGGGGTGCTGTGGGAGGGGCAGGAGGAATGGGGAGCCTGGCTGGGAGTGAGCCTGCAAGTGACTTTCGGGTGGGTGAGGGCGCAGGGCCTCCATCGTCCCCCAGGTGTCAGCGGGCACAGGTGTGGCGACCCGCAGCCCGCGGCGGGACTCTGGCCAGCACAGCCATGACAGCCAGTGCCAGGGGTGTGAGAGGGGCGCAGGGGGCCATGGAACCCAGAGCAGGTCCAGGTGGGCGTTAGCGGAGGGCAGGCTTCCTGAGATTGCCCCCAAGGGCAGGGGGCAGGGAGTGGCAGGGGGCCCCCCTCTTCATGGTGAGCAGGGCAGCGTGGACGAGCTGGCGCCGGGGCTGGGGGGATGTACACGGCAGGAGACGCAGCCAGGGCAGTAGGGAGCCACGGTGGGAGCAGGGCAGAGACTGGTCCACACGCCCTGTGAACGGTGGACGGGAGGGGAGACTGAGTCTGCCCAGGCAGGGAGGGAAGATGCAGGGGCTGCGAGGCAGGGGTTGGGAGGCACGGAGAGGCTTTTGGGATGGAATCCGCAGGCCTTGGATGACTGTCAGTCCTGGATCAGGAAACCTGTCCAGAGCTCCGGCTCCTCCGGCCTTCCCTGAGCGCGCAGAGCGGAGAGCGCAGGCCCGCCTCCCGCCCAGTGCGGCGCCGGGAGCGAGGACGCCCGAGCTCCCGCGGGAACGGCCACGGGACGGAACCCTGGGCCTGCGGTGCAGGCCGCCAGAGCCGGAGGGACGGCGGCGTGGGCCCAGCAGGGACAAACCTCCGGGTCCCCGGGGACGCGCGCGCGGCGGGGAGAAGCCACTTCCGTCCCATTTCCTCCCCGGCGGTGGCGGGAACGAGGTCTCGGGTCTCAGGTGGGGCTGCGGCGCCCCCTGGAGGCCCCGCTCTGGCTCGCGGCCCCCCGTGCGCACATGGGCGCGTGCGTGCGGCCGAGGCCCGGGGCCCCGAGCGGGGACAGCGCCCCTCGCGGGAAGCACGTCGCCGGGGTGGGAGAGGCCGCCCCCTCCGCATCCTGACTCTATCTGCTCTGATCTCCTCAGATTCTGAGCTCGCCAGCCGGGAGCAGCGGCGCCCTCGGGGCGGCTGGACGGGCCCCGCGCCATGCCCGAGGGCTGAGCGCCGCCGCCGCCGCCGCCGCCGCAGGGCCTCGTCCCGCCTAGCGTGGGGCCGCGCGCGCCCAGGTCGGGGCCCCGGCGGCCGACCATGGTGCTGCCGCCCCCGGACCGGCGCCACGTGTGCCTGACCACGCTGGTGGTCGTGGGCAGCATGGCGGTCATGGACGCGTACCTGGTGGAGCAGAGCCAGGGCCCGCGCAAGATCGGCGTGTGCATCATCGTGCTGGTGGGCGACGTGTGCTTCCTGCTGGTGCTGCGCTACGTGGCCGTGTGGGTAGGCGCCGAGGTGCGCACGGCCAAGCGCGGCTACGCCATGATTCTCTGGTTCCTCTACATCTTCGTGCTGGAGATCAAGCTCTACTTCATCTTCCAGAACTACAAGGCGGCGCGGCGCAGCGCGGCCGACCCGGTGGCGCGCAAGGCGCTGACGCTGCTGCTGTCGGTGTGCGTGCCCGGCCTCTTCCTGCTGCTCGTGGCGCTCGACCGCATGGAGTACGTGCGCACCTTCCGCAAGCGCGAGGACCTGCGCGGCCGCCTCTTCTGGGTGGCGCTGGACCTGCTGGACCTGTTGGACATGCAGGCCAACCTGTGGGAGCCGCCGCGCACCGGGCTGCCCCTGTGGGCCGAGGGCCTCACCTTCTTCTACTGCTACATGCTGCTGCTGGTGCTGCCGTGCGTGGCGCTCAGCGAGGTCAGCATGCAGGGCGAGCACATCGCGCCGCAGAAGATGATGCTCTACCCGGGGCTCAGCCTCGCCACCGTCAACGTGGTGGCCGTGCTGGCGCGCGCCGCCAACATGGCTCTGTTCCGCGACAGCCGCGTCTCGGCCATCTTCGTGGGCAAGAACGTGGTGGCGCTCGCCACCAAGGCCTGCACCTTCCTGGAGTACCGCCGCCAGGTGCGCGACTTCCCGCCGCCCGCGCTGGCTCTGGAGCTGCAGCCCCCAGCCCCCCAGCGCAACTCGGTGCCGCCGCACGCGCCGCTGCACGGCCAGCCGGGCCGCCCGCACGGGCCCTCGCCCACGCGAGACGCCCTGGACACGTGACAGGGGCCGCCGCGGGGCGCTGAGACGCGTGGCGGCAGGCGCGCGGTTTGCATGGGATGGGGTGGGGGCGGGCTCCCAACGGGGCCAGGTGCGGAGAGTGCCCGAACCCCGGGGGCCCCCCGGCCGCTTCTTCATCTCAGGAATCCTTCGGACCACGGACCTCAGCCCCTGCTCGGCCAGTCCGCCCAGCGTGGGCGCCGCTGTGTACGGCCCGAGCCAGAGCGGGAAGGGTCCCACCGCCGCCTCCTGGGGGCCTGGGTGGGAAGGGAGGACAGAGTGGGCGGAGGTCTGGTCCCCTGGGGTCCCTGGGTGGGGGCCTCTGGCTCAGAGTTTGGGACTAAGGAGGCCTCTGTCATTTTAAAGACTCTTGTTTACAGTTTTGTATGGAACGTGGCACTGCTCTGCCTGTTTGATGCGTCCAGTCTCTTGATAGCCGCGGAGGGGCGTCTGAGGGGCGGGGTGCGAGCGAGTGACGGTGGGCGGCTGAGCCAGTCCACTTCTGTCCTGTCCTGGTCTCTCTGGGCAGTCAGACGGGGACGGCAGGGAGGACCCGTGGGAGAGTGGGGCCCGGGGCTCCTAGGCTTCCGCTCCCTCTGCCGGCCGTCTGTTTTGCGTTCCTGCCGCTTCCCGGAGGAGCCCCTTGCTGGCCCTTGGGTCTCCCACTAGCGATGGGGCCGTTGCTGTGGGGTTGGCTTGGCTGTGAGGCCCCGTGTCCCGGTGTCAGAGGCGGGAACTTGTCGCACTCCCAGGGCAGAGAGGACGGCTCTGGGCTCACGGAGCCGCAAGCTCACCCGTCCTCCTGGGCCTCAGCGCTGGTCCGCGCCTCCCCCCTCTGCCTCCACTGGCCTCCGCGGCCCTGCAGCGCCAGGGACACTGGTCCTGACTTGGTTTAATGGGCCATGTGCCCTGCCCCCCGACTTTGAGGACCTCCGAACGAGGCCCAGGCCGGCGCCCACCGTTTTCATGCCCGGCGCTGTTGTCTGGCTCGTGGCCCGAGGTGTCTGCCCTCTGGGTTTGCCTCGGGAACAAGATGGGGACGTCCCAGCCTGCCCTTCCCTGGCTTCCTGAGGTAGCCTGTGATGGCCAGAAGTGACAGCAGTGCCACCCAGCTGGTCCCCGTGTGTCATCCCGTCACTCATCAGCTCACAGCTCCTGTCATCTCAAAAACAGCATCCAAATTCGGGAAGGAGAGGGCGGGGGCTCCTCCTTTCGGGCTTCCCCTCTTGGTAGGAAGTCCCTCTCAGAAGCCCCCAGCGTGTGTCCCTCCGGGGCCCTGGGCCAGAACTGGTTCCATGACGGCCGTGTTCTGAGGGCCGGCCTTGGGGGTGGGGTACCTGCCTCGTTGGGTCTGGGGTCTGACAGCCCGGGATGCCAGCGGGAGACCAGGCCCCTGGGTTTGAGGCCGAGGACCTTGCCCTCCTCCCCAGAGTGAGGGGCCTCCGCGTCCCCCTTCCTCCTCCTGGAACGCGGGCTCAGACGCACCTCACCTGCCGTGGTGGCACCAGGCAGAGTCCGCCCCTGCACGACGCAGCTCGGTCCCTCAAGACGAAAACACATTCGAACTCCTGACCCGTCTTCTTCCGTTCCAAAGCACGTTCACTTTTTCTGTAGGAAAATAGCTTCATCATAGTAAAAACCCAACTTGGCAAAATTGAACTTCCTCATATTAAGTAATAGCTAAACTTCACATCATCCAATTCATTTTGTCCAGTAACGCGGTGGAGACCCAGTTAGTGACAAGCCCAGAACAGAAGCCACCACCGTCATCGCCCCTGTTAGGATGGCCGCCACATTGTCTGCTCTCTGGGGACCCTTTTGCCGATGGCCCAGGTGGAGGACGGATGGGACACCGCAGTGTTGCACGACCTCTCGTGGCTGAAGCGTGAGTGGCTTAATCTGTGGCAAAAACAAGGTAACTGCCGGTTCACCGGAGAAAGACCAAGGAAAAGGCCCCTCAGTCAGAGGGTCTGAGGCTGGGCGCTGCCCGAGGGGTTCAGACTGGCGGTGGGGGCTCAGCTGTGTCAGCTGGGTCAGCACGCAGGGCGCCCGGGGCAGACGTCTCCCAGGGAGACAGCTGGAGGTGGGGTCGCAGCAGGGGGCTGAGAGCGGAACGGCAGCGGTCCGGAGGGGGTGCAGTGGTCAGGGTTCTGTGGAGAGACAGAGCCAGTGGGAGAGATACAGAACAGAAGAGACCCTTTACGAGGGGTTGGCTCACGCAACCGTGGAGGCCGAGCGGGCCCACAACCTGCCAGCTGCGGGCTGGGGACCAGGAGAACGGTGCTGTCGTGCAGTCTGAGTCCGAAGGTCCATGAAGCAGGAGCGCGGATGTCCGAGGGCAGGAGAGGATGGACGTCCCAGCTCAGGCAGAGGCGAACCCACCTCCCGTCCCCCCTTCCCCCCTCCTCCCTCCAGGCCTCCAGGATTGGGTGAGGCCCACCGCACGGGGAAGGCCATCTGCTTACACCCTCACCGACACACCCAGGAATAGTCTCACATGCTACCTGGGCGTCCTGTGGCCCAGCCCGCTTGACACATCAAATTAAGCATCACAGGTGGTGGTGGGGGCTTGGACAGCCGAGGGGTGGGAGGAATGGCAGAGAGGGGGCTGGGCGGATGAGGAGGGAGGTCAAGACAGGTGAGGAAGACGCCTGCTGGGTTTGTGGGCAGGGCATTGCCGTGGACGCCCAGTGGCTGCCCCGGGGCCACTCCTTCATGGTGACCAGACCGGAATTTGCTTGGGGGTCGGAATTTGCTTGGGGGTCGCCCCGTGCCTATCAGCCCAGTGGTCAACGTGGAATGGACTCCTTCCTCACTGGTGCTGGGTCACGGAGGAAGTCCTGCTGACCTGACTGTGGACTCGTCTGTGTCCCCCCAGGGAGGCGCGAAACTGGAGAGGAGGGTGGTTAGATGACGCGGATGTTCGTGTCACTCCCACGCGAGTCTGGAAGGCTGTCCAGGCTGCTGGTCCCTCCCGGTCCGTTGGGGACCCACGTGCCTCCCGCCTCTTGGCTCCTCTGTGAGCCCTGACGCTCCGTCCAGGTTCTCAGCCGAGGCACAGACAGAGCGCTGAAGACCTCGAAAGGGGACGCTTGTAGGATCTCTTTGCGTGGTTCTCAGAAGCTGGCACAAAACACCTGGCTTACACCCCAGTGTCCTGAATTTGGACATGTGGGTCCACAGGGAAAGGGTGCCCGGGTGTCCAGATGAAATTCTTCTGCTGTGAAGGAACGGGGGCCACTTATATCTCCAAAAGAGCAGCACCTTTTAACTTTACTAGATTTTTCAGTATTTTTTTTTCCCTCTAAAGCATCTGTCGTCACTTACGTTCTCACTAGCAGAATATGAGCGTTGCGGTTTCTCCACCCCTAACGCAGGTGGTAGTGTTAGTCTCGCCCATGTGATGGGGCTGGGATAGCGAGTTACCTTCACATTTCCTTGATTATTCACGAGGTTGATCATCTCACATCTCCATGGAACATTCGTGGTCCCTCTTCCGTGAATTGTGCATATTCTGTTTTTCTAGTCGATTGTCTTTCTCTTGTTAGTTCGGAGGCATCCTGTGTGGATTCTGGTCACAATCTTCTTCTTTTTTTGGCCACACCATGTGGCATGTGGGATCTTCTCTGACCAGAGATCGAACCCTGGAAACGCAGAGTCTTAACCACTGGACTACCAGGGAAGACCCACAATCTTCTTGTTTTTAAATGGACAGCAAGTGCAGAGAACTGGAGGGATTGTCACCTTTGGTTCATGACATGCTCCCTTCACTGGTCCGCGCTGGACGTCGTTATTTACACAGTCAGTTCTTCAATTTGTTACTTTAAATCAGGGAGGCACCTGCAAACCCACCACCCAAACCAAAGCTGAAATCTTGACAATGACTGCATTTCACCGAGGGCCCCCACCTGTCCCTGCCGCGTTCACGGGAGGCACCTTCACCCTGAGTCCTGGGAGCGCCTTTCCTTTGTTTCCATTTTGTGCAGATTTATCAAATCGATATGTATTTCTGAATGCATATTTTGGTTTCAGTTGTTTTTAATGTTATGGAAAGGGTGTCATGCTATATATATTCTTCTTTGGAGATACGTTTCACTCCACGTTTTGCTAAGATTCATCCATACTTTCGCGTGTCTGGTAATTCATTCTGTGTGCCAGTGAAGGACCCTTATGTGAATGTTCCACGCTCTCCCATCCCGTCCCCATCGATGGATATTTGGATTTTCCAGATTGCTGCCACCGTGAGCCGCGCTGCTGTGACTGCTCCTGTGTGTGCATCTCTCACACGTGCAAAGGCGTTTCCCTGGGGTATGTACTCAGGAATAAAACTGCTGGGGCACAGGTAAGGGGCTGTAAACCTTCTCCAGGTGATGCCACACGGTTTTCCAACAGGGCTGCGTCGAGTAAGCCCTGCAGCCTCTCCCATGCTTGGTGCTTTTGCATCCAGGGTGGCTGTTAACGTTTTCACATCAGCCCGATCCCTGCTTCTTTGTCTGTGATCTTCGCTTTTTCTCTGTAAGTTTGTAGAGCTGGTCTTTGATAGTCTTGAATCCCCTGCGACGTGTCCAAGTGTGGAGGCCTGCTTCTCACCCTCATCTTCCTAAGTCCTGGGAATCGAGGGGAGGTGTCAGGTTTGGGAAAGCCATTGCCACTAATTCTGCTGGCTGAACCATCTATTGGTTTTGGGCGTAGGTGGTTTGTTGGAACCTCACAGGCAACCTCACAGGTGTCACTTTCCTGTACTTCTGTCACCTTTGCCGTGCACATTTTCATGGCAAGTTGGTAACAGGTTCGGTCTCCCTGGTTCCTTTGTCACCGTGTTTCTCTTTATCACTAGTCATCCTTTTTGACTTACGTTCCATTCTGCCTGATAGAATTGTGCCACCAGCTTTGCTTTGGTTTGTGTGTTTTTGGTGTATGTTTTCCCACCCTTTATTCTCCAACCCTCCGCTGTGGACTGAATGTCTGTGTCCCCCAGTCCAAATCCATTTGTTGAAGCCCTGCCCCAGTGGGATGGTATTTGGAGGTGGGGCCATTGGCAGGTGATTAAGGTTAGAAGAGGTCATGAGGGTGGGGTCCTATGATGGGATTAGTGTCCTGATAAGAGGGAGGGACCATGGCTCTCCCTACCACGTGAGGACACAGCGGCCGTCTGCAAGCCAGGAAGAGGGTCCTCATCAGGACCTGGCCGCACTGGCACCTTGATCTGGGACTTCCAGCCTCCAGGACTGGGAGACATAAATGTCTGCTGTTTGAAGCCCCCAGTCTGTGGTGCTTTGTTATAGTGACCCCGAGCTGACTAAGACACTCGGCACAGTTTTGTTTCAAAAGTGGACTTTGTTGTTTACATGCTATGTGGAAATCTCTGCTTGAAAAGACGAGCTTAATCCATATTCACTTACTGTGAATTCTGTTATATTTGGACCTCTTTCTACCATCTCATTTTATGTGTTTGTCATCTTTTCTTTTTTTTTTTAAACCCTCTCCCCTCTCCATCCCCAGTCCTTTGGATCAGTCACATTTTCCACCATACTTTTTATCATCTGCAGGTTTGGCAAGTAGAATTAAAAAAAAAAATTCTTCTGTAATTCACTGTTGAATGTTTTTAAGGGTAATACATTTTATTCACTGATTTTAAAATTGTGGTAAAACGTACATAACATAAAATTGACCATTGTTAACCTTTTTTAGGTGAACAACTCGGTGGCATTAAGTACACTCGCATGGTTGTGAGACCATCACCATCCTCCATCCCCAGAACTGTTCTCATCTTGTAAAACTGAAACTCTGTCCCCATTAAACACTCCCTCCCCACCCCCTCCCCCAGCCCCGGGCCCCCACCATCCTTTCTGTTTCTGTGAATTTGACTCTTCTAGGGAACTCGTATGAGTGGAATCACATGGGATTTGTCCTTTTGTGACTGGTTTGCTTCATTCAATGCCCTCCAGGTTCATCCACATTGAGGCCTGTGTCAGGATTTCCATCCTTTTTAAGGCTGAGTAATATTCCATCTTATTAACGGACATTGCACTATAGAATGTTCTGTGCACTTAACTTGAAATTTTTCTTTCTTTTTTTAAAAATATGTTATTGGAGTATAGTTGATTTACAATGTTGTGTTAGTTTCAGGTGTACAGCAAGGTGATTCAGATATATATATATCTCCATTCTTTTTCAGATTCTTTTCCCATCTAGGTTATTACAGAATATTGAGTAGAGTTCCCCGTGCTATACAGTAGGTCCTTATTAGTTATCCATTTTATACAGAGTAGTGTGTATATGTCCATCCCAATCTCCTAATTTATCACTTCCCCCACGTTTCCCCTTTGGTAACCATAGTTTGATTTTGAGATCTGTGAGTCTGTTTCTGTTTTGTAAATAAGTTCCTTTTTATTAGATTCTACATATAAGCGCTATCATTTGATATTTCTGTTTCTCTGTCTGACTTACTTCACTCAGTATGATCATCTCCAGGTCCATCCATGTTGCTGCACATGGCACTGTTTTGTCCTTTTTTATGGCTGTGTGATACTCCATTATATGAACAGACTGAGCACTATTGAATGTTCTGTGCACTTAACTTGAACTTGTTCTAACAGGTTTACAGTAAGTGTCTCCGTCCTTCCCCGTGGAGCACCAAGATGTTAGCCTCTAATTCCCCTTGGACCCCTCTCCCCTCAACTAATTGTTGTCTAGACTTTGGGTTTACTTTTAAAATGCAAAATGCCATTGTTCTTTCACTGTGAGTTGCTAATTAATTTTATCCACCGGGTCCACCTGGCCTCCCGAGGAAGAACATTCTGAGGTTCCTCCCTGGGCTGCCAGCCATCCTGGGGCCACATCCCCACGCGGGCTGAGCCTCCCCTGCTGGAAAGAAGGCCCCTTCTTCACACTTCTCCTCCTGCTGGAATGTGCGCGTGGTGGCAGGTTGGAGAGCCGTGGGGTCACCTGCACCCGCCCGCCCGCCCACCGTGTGTCTGACTTGGTCGGTGGAGGGCGGTGTGAACGCTGCTTGCCATGGACTCTGCTCACGTGAGCCATGCCAGTGACTTTTCCTTGTGGTCACACAGCTGAATTTTGTCCTAGCGGACCCAAAACGGGTTTGGGGCGGAAGTTCTCTTAGCCCTCGTGTGTCCGGACATGTATCTTCTTGCTCCAGTTAAGTGACACTTCGTGGCAGTTAAGTCTGCCGGGTGCCGTGTCCCTGGCTTTCCTGTACTAACAGGCTGGAAATGGACGTCTCCAAGCCCCACCCGCTTAGCCGTGTGACAGTTCTGGCCAAAAGGATGAAGGTGGATGTCGCTTCCCAAATTCAGAAGTGATTCAGAAAGTCTGGTGGTTTCTTGACCTTGCACATCTGGACCCAATATCCTCTGCTGTCTGTCCCCTGGTCCTCTGTTCTTGGACATGCCCCCCATCCTGCCGCCCCCAGGTACTGAGTCTTCCTGGTGCTGCAGTGGAAGGTGGGCTGCTGTTTGTTTTCCCTGCTGCTGACTTAGATTTCAGCTTTGACTGGATCACCAGGTCTCCGCCGTTTCAGATCTTGGCTGTGGCGCTCCAAGCCGGGTGACCTGGGCACCTGGCTTCTGTTTCCTGGTCTGTAAGCTGGGGTCCTGCGAGGATCAAACCGGGTGACCCTGTAGCCCACCCAGGACGGGGCCTGGCGTGTGGAAGCAGCCGGGTAGGTGTTTGCCCTCCTTGTCCGTATTCTTATTTTAATGGGATTTTGGGAGAGTACGTTTGTAAGTGCACAGGCTCAATCCTTTATGTTTCACTGGAAGTCTCAAAAAAAAGCTCCACCTTTCATCAAATTGAAAAGAAATATTGCAGCTGAAATAATAAATACACTGTAGAAGGGACGGAGCGTAGACGTGTACGTGATAACACTTGCTTTGGCTAAACCTGGGCGGAGAAACCAGATCTCTTGCCGAAATTTGGTTCTGCAGGATTTCACTAGGGAAAGTTGTTCTTGACAATCATCATGGCCGGGAAAGGACACTCAGTGACAGAAGACACAGGGGTGACGTTTGATCCAGTTGAACCTTGGCCCGTGAATCAAGCCTTCACTGTAAAATTTATGTGGAAAAGATTCTTTATTCATTTTTTATGAAGTGAGGTAGAAAACGGAGGGCATCGGGAATGGTTTGCCCACAGCGGAGCTCGGAGACTTTCCACCCACCTCACGGCTGTTTGTTCCAGGGAATGTGTTCTTCCTGGGGGTTGATGGGCCTTGGTGCTCACATGGTGGTGAAAGCTCACGAATGACTTGCAGGCCAACTGGAGGTTGGTTCCTCACCCGAGGGGTCGCAGACCTGCGCTGGGCTGTGGCCTGCAGGGGACACTCTGCAGCGTGGGGTGTGAGAGCTCGGCTGCGCGTGCGGGTGCATCGCGGGTCCCTGTGTCTGTGGTGCTGAGGATGGGCCGACTTTCACTTCCTAGGAGGAGAGGCTGTGCGCCTGTGGGGAGACGGGTGTCACGCCTATGGATGGCAACGTGGGTGCAGCGGAAAGCAGGGCGGGTGGGGCTGTGTCAGGGCCTCCCCAGCAAGTGACGTCACGCTAGGACTTGATCACAAGCAGAACTGGCTGCGAGGAGAGGAGGGACGTTTATGCTGGCAGGTGGGATGCCCTCAAAGCTCACCTGCCCCAGAGCCCACCTGGCTGGGGCGGGGCTGGCAGGTCGTGCAGTGGCGCAGGATGGCCACCAGGGGGAGCCCGAGCCCCAGCCCTGCCCGGCGGCCCCTCCCGCTCGCACGGAGAGCCCCGCCAGAAGGTGTGTGTCCAGCTGGAGGGACGCCCGCTGGCCTCTGCAGGAACGCATCACAACATCACTTCGCACTGAAAAGATTTCAAAGAATTCTAACGCGTGCGTCCAGCATGGAGGAACTCTGTAAGGGCACGTTTCAGTCTCAAAGTGATATCGTGGGATTAGCTCTATGAGGTTTGGGCGTCAAACTGCTCACTGAACCCAGCTTCTGACAGATAGGTCTGAAAAGGGACCAGCTTTGGGATTGATCCAGGTGATCACAGTTTTAAGTTTAATGTGTCAGGACAGCGGACACACCTGCCGTGTACACACCTGCCAACACAGGTGCCCAGGCACAGGGCCCGGCTCCCCACAGTGCAGGGCCCCCAGGTGTGCCTGGCACCCGGTGTGACCCTTCCTGTAAGGTTGTCCCAAGGACCCCAAAGCCCACGGCACTGAAGGGATGCGGGGCGAGGATGGGGTCCAGGACGCACACGCTCTCTGGGCCCCAGCATGAACCCCGACACCCTCCTCCAGGCGGTGCTGGCCATGCCCTCTGCCCCCTGCCCTCTGCCCCTGCCTGCCCAGGGGCCCCAGGTCTGGGCAGAGCCTCCTGCTGGCCGAGTGCCTGCGATGCTGCTGGCGGCCACACAGGGGCAGCAGAGCTCAGCGTGTTCAGGGACCGGAGGTCCAGCTCACGGGGCTGCCCTGGGCCCTGAGGCCGGGAGTGGCCAGAGGGGACGCCTGCATGGAGGCCAGCCCCAGGCTCACCTGAGCCCGGCCCCGGGTCCCCTGACCCCAGCCCCAGGTTCAGCCTGGACCCTGTCCCCAGCAGGCCAAGCTCACTGGCAGTAGGTCACCCCTGGGTCCTGGGTCATCCGGGACTGAGGCGGCTGCACCTGTGGTGAGTGTCCACCCCGAGTGCAGTGTGTGCAGAACTCAGGGGACGCTGGGCCCTGGACAGTGAGATTGGTGCTTGGGAGACAGGACGAGGGGACCCCCTCCTGGCCCCCTGTTCTGGCACCTCTGGGGCGGGGGGTCCCAGCGTGGCAGGAGGGGGTGCCTGGTGCCTGCCAGGGGAGGGAGCGGGGGCCCGCGGGGCCGCTCGGGTCTCCGGGATGGTGGCGGGGCTGGGTTTGTGGGGAGGCAGCCACTGCTGTGAGGGACTCAGAGTGGAGGTGGACGGGCTGGGCGACCTCCTGGAGCCATTTCTCAAGCTTCCACATCTGCACACACAGGTGGGGGGGTTTTCCCTCGCGAGGGCCAACAATTTGAGGTGAAACTTCACCAGTGGTTTTGGGACAGCAGCGGTGGTGATACCTTTAGTGCTGATAAGGCTGCTACCGTGACACTCAGGCTAGATTTGCGTCCATGGAAAGGAGGATCCTTCCCACCTCCGTGGAGATTCTAGCTGAGGTCTGGGACGCGTGCTGGCTCACGGGCTGAGTCACAGACAGCCCAGCCAGGGCCCGACTGACTGCCCAGCACTGATCGTCCTTCCAGGGGTGTGGTCAGGGGTTCACGCTCAGCTGGCATTCTTGTCTCCTTGGGACATTGAAGGGTCACTTGAAGGTGGTAGCTGGTGTCCGGGCTGCTCCCAAACCCTGGCCGGGTCTCAGTGTCCCCCCACCCTGAACGGTCTTTCCATTCGGGAGCTGGACCTCTCACTTGGGAGCTCAGGCCTCCCACTGTCCCTTTTTATTTTATTTATTTAAGATTTATTTTTCTTGAGGTAACATTAGTTTATAATACTATATGTATAATATGTACAACGTATTTCTACTTCTACACCCTGCAGCATGCTCACCACCAAAAATTTAGTTTCCACCCATCACCATGCAGTTAGCCCCCTTTACCCATTTTGCCCTCCCCGCCCCTCCCGCTCTGGTAACCACTGCTCTGCTCATTGACCCAATGGGTGTTCATAGCATGCTCTTCAGTCTCCACATATGTGTGATTTTCCCAGCTTTCTTCTTGTAGTGTATTTCTTTTCTTTTTTTTTAAAAAATTATTTATTTATTTTTGGCTGCATTGGGTCTTTGTTGCTGCACGTGGCCTTTCTCTAGTTGCAGCGAGTGGGGGCTACTCTTCCTTGCGATGCGTGTGCTTCTCATTGTGGTGGCTTCTCTTGTTGCAGAGCATGGGCTCTAAGTGCGTGGGCTCAGTAGCTGTGGTGCATGGGGTCTAGAGTGCAGGCTCAGTAGTTGTGGTGCACCGGCTTAGCTGCTCCGCGGCATGTGGGATCTTCCCGGACCAGGGCTCGAACCTGTGTCCCCTGCATTGGCAGGCGGATTCTTAACCACTGCATCACCAGGGAAGTCCTGTAGTGTATTTCTAATTTCATACTAGTGTGATTGGAAAAGATGCTTGATAGGATTTCAGTCTTGTTAAATTTATTGAGACTTGTTTTGTGTCCTAACACATGATCTATCCTTGAGAATATACCATGTGTGCTTGAGAAGAATGTGTGTTCTGCTGCATTTGGATGGAGTGTTCTGTCCAAATCTATCAAATCCATCTGGTCTAATGTTTCATTAAAGCCACAGTCTCCTTGTTGACTTTCTGTCTGGAAGATCTGTCCACTGATGTAAGTGGGGTGTGAAAGTCCCCTACTATTATTGTGTTGCTGTCAATTCCTCCCTTTAGGTCTGTTAATAATTGCTTATGTATATTGATGCTTCTATGTTAGGGGCATATATATTATTAACTTTATGTCTTCTTTTTTTAAAAAAATATTAATTAATTAATTAATTTATTTTGGCTGTGTTGGGTCTTCGTTTCTGTGAGAGGGCTTTCTCCAGCTGTGGCAAGTGGGGGCCACTCTTCATCGCGGTGCGTGGGCCTCTCATTATCGCGGCCTCTCTTCTTGCGGAGCACAGGCTCCAGACGCGCAGGCTCAGTAGTTGTGGCTCACAGGCCTAGTTGCTCCGTGGCATGTAGGATCTTCCCAGACCAGGGCTCGAACCTGTGTCCCCTGCATTGGCAGGCGGATTCTCAACCACTGCGCCACCAGGGAAGCCCACCTTTATGTCTTCTTGATGAACTGTCCCCTTTATCATTAGAGTCCATCATTGTCCCTTGTTACCTCTTGGCTTGAGGTCTCTTCTGTCTGATATGAGTGTAGCTCCACCTGCTTTCCTCTGGCTGCCATTTGCTTGGGGTTTCATCTTCCATCCCTTCTCTTTGAGCCTCTGTGTGTCTGTGGAGCTGAGCGGGGTGTCCTGGAGGCAGCATGGAACTGGGTCTTGGTTTCTAACCCATCCAGGCTCTCTCTGTCTTTTGATTGGTGATGTCAATCCATTTATATTTAGGGTGATTATGATAAATGAGAACTTAGGGCTGCCATTTCATCTTTTGTTTTCTAGTTGCTCAATACCTCCATTCCTTTCTTCCCTCGTGTTTCTCTCTGCCATTTTTGTTTGGGTTTTTCTAGGATACTTTTCTCATTTTCTTCTTTTTTGTGTTTCTTGCCTCTGCTCTAGATGTATGTTTTGTGGCCACCATGAGATTTGTATAAAGCGTCTCATAGATAAAATAGTCCTCTTTCTGCTGACAGAATCTACCTTCATTTGCCTAGACAGGTTCCATCCTCTTCCCCATGTATTTTTGTTGCCTCAAATTACCCCTTTTTAATATTATGAGTTTGTTATGAAGTTGAAGTGGCTATAGTTATTTTTTTGCTTCCCCCTCTTTAAACTTTATGCTATAATAAAATGTTTATTTAATTTTTTTAAACATCTTCATTGGGATATATGTATATGTATAGCTGATTCACTTTGTTATAATAAAATGTTTAAAAGCCTGTTCTGGGGCTTCCCTGCTGGTGCAGTGGTTAAGAATATGCCTGCCAATGCAGGGGACACGGATTCAAGCCCTGATCCGGGAAGATCCCACATGCCGCGGAGCAACTAAGCCCGTGCACCATAACTACTGAGCCTGCACTCTATAGCCCACAAGCCACAACTACTGAGCCCGCGAGCCACAACTACTGAAGCCTGCGCACCTAGAGCCCGTGCTCCGCAACAAGAGAAGCCCCTGCTCGCCACAACTACAGAGAGCCTGTGCGCAGCAACGAAGACCCAATGCAGCCAAAAATAAATAAATAAATAAATACATAAATACATAAATAAATACATAAATAAAGCCTATTCTGTTAAAGAGCTGCAATTTCCAGTTCTGTCTATTTATCACTTTACTCAGTTTTGTGTGCTTTTGCCTTTTTGTTTCTGGTAGAAGAGCTCCTTCCAACATCTCTTGTAAGGCAGGTGTAGTGGTGAAGGACTCTCTCAGCTTTTGTTTGTCTGGGAAAGCCTTTATTTCTCCTTCATATCTGAATGGTAACTTTGCTGGGTAGAGGAAAGTTGGGTGACAGTTTTTATCTTTCAGTCTTTAGAGAATGTCATTGCACCCTCTCCTGGCTGGTAGGGTTTCTGCTGAGAAATCTGCTGGTAGCCTAAGGGGGGGTTCCTTGGTAGGTGGCCATCTATTTTTCCTGGCTGCCTTTCAAATTCTTTGTCATTGGCTTTTGACAGTTTTAATATAAGGTGTCTTGGAGAAGGTCTTTTTGCATTGAGGTGATTAGGTGTTCTCTTAGCTTCATGGACTTGCATATCCAGTTCCTCCCCAGGTTTGGGAAGTTCTCAGCTATCATTTCTTTCTTTCTTTTTCTACTTCTTTTCTTTTTTTTCTTTTGGCCATACGGCATGGCTTGTGGGATCTTAGTTCCCTGACCAGGGATTGAACCCAGGCCCACGGCACTGAAAGCAGTGAGTCTTAACCACTGGACCAGCAGGGAATTCCCAGCTATTATTTCTTTAAATAAACTATCTCTTGTCCCTGTGGGACACCCATCACCCTAACATTGCCCTTCCTAACAGAGTCAGATAGAGCTCATGGAATTTCTTCATTTTTTAACATTTTAATTCTCTTTCCTTTTCTACTTGTGTCATTTCTAGATTTCTACCTTTGAGTTCACTAATTCTCTCTTCCACATGGTCTGCTCTATTTCCAATGCTTTCTAATGCGTTTTTCATCTCATTAATTGAATTCCTAAGCTGCAGAATTTCTGTTTGTTTCTTTTTTAGAATTTCAATCTCTTTGGTCAAGTATTTCTTCTGTTCATTAAATTCACTTCTGAGCTGACTGAAGTTTCTGAGTTTCCTACAGCTTGTTGAGTGTCTGCGTGACAGCTATGTGCATTGTCTGTCAGTTAGCCCGCAGTACTCCGTGACTTTAAGTTTGGTTTCTGGAGAACTGCCACTTCTCCTTGTGGTACAGGGTCCTGGCTTCTCCCTGGCGCTGAGTGGGGATTCCTCCCCCCTGCACCTTTGAAGTGGTGACAGGTTCGAAATTAGAGGCCTTTCCTTTTCCTTCCAGCAGGTGGCGCCATCACACAGGTTTTCGGCTTCTCCACCTGCGCTCCTCCGGCTCTACTTGGGAATCTTCACCTTCCGCCCTCCGCCGCCTCTGTCGGGGGGTGTCGCCCGAGCCCCCGTCATTGCTTCTTGTGCTTCCGGAGTCGCTGGTGCCCTGATGCTACCAGTGTCGCTGGCGTCACCACCTGGTTCCCCGGGGAAGATGAGCTTTGCCTTCGTGTCCGGGGTCCCCTGAATCCCAGGCCCCCAGCCGCGGGGGAGGGAGATGGTGGGGGTCCGGTTAGAGCTGGCCCCTCTTCCGCGTCTGGTGTTGTGAGGTTCACAGGCTCCGCTGCTGCGGTGGGGCGGGGGCTGGAGGGACGGGGTCACAGGCCCCATTGGTGTTGCTGCCCGGTTACCTGTGGCCGCAGGTGCCGCTGCAGCCGGGATGCAGAGGCTTGCGCTCCGCCTCCCCTGCGGCCCCCGGTTCCCTGGGCCGAGGCCGCGATTCAGGCACCGCCTCCCCTGTTGCCCCGGGTCGGCCTCTCCTCTGTGTTCCCGCCCACCCTCCTAGACGTGCAGGGGTGTGGAATTCTCTCGTGCCCCCGTGTGTCGGGCAGAGGCACGTCTGTTAGTTGTGGATGTTTTACTGGTTATGGACTGAAGGGCAGGGACCCAGGCCACTTTCCCTGTCCCATGTTGCTGACCTCTCCCACCGTCCCTGGACGGCCAGGCCGGCACAGCGTCCTCTGGCTGTTCTCCGCTGTGGGCGGCAGTCACAGCCAGCCTGGTCCCTGCAAGGGGCACGATGACCCCCACATCCCCTCCCCCCATCTGGCCGCCTTGAACCCTCCGCAAAGGGTTCCGTCCAAGTCTCGATGCTTTTGTCGAAAATCCCAGCTGCAAGGACGGACCCGAGGAAGACAGGGCACGTTTGTCCACACTGAGATCACTTCAATCCTACAGAAACTCTGCAGGAGCATCACGACGCTCCTACTGTCCTTCTTTAGTTTCCACACGCGGAGACATTTGACCGCACATGGGGACCTGCTCCCCCATATGTCCTTATCATTGTTCCTAGGGCCTCTCGGTGGGTGGAGCTAGGACATGTATGTGTGTGAGCACATGCACACTTACACACACACACTCCACACACGTGTTCACGTCCAAGTCTGTGGCTCTTGCTCTGCCCGAGACGCCCCCCTGCCTTGGCGGGACCAAGTCTCTGGACCCAGGGTCCGGCGGGGCGTGCAATGACGCAGCACGGCCACAAGGGGCTCTGTTCTAGGGAAATCATATGATGGGCGTAACCCGCAAAGGTGTATGGAACGTTATGCGCACACACGATTCAGGGCGTGGTAGTGAAGAGAACACGCAGGTACCTACAGGGCAGCCCGAGAAGTAGAACACGAGGGGCTCCAGTCCTGCCAAGAAGCAGAGGCCAGTGAGTGGCAGCTCCCTGCCCCCAAATTAGCTCTGCAGGATCTATAAAGACAGGCGGTTCTAGCAGGAACCAACCTGCAGAGGCCACGAACCCCGCACTCCAGGGGGCGGTACCCTCCGCCCGCGTGAGGGGGGAACATCTCCGTAAATTGTTGGGGTTCTTCTGTAGGGAGAGCTGTCTCTTCTCCCCCATTTTTATTTTTCATCAAATTTTCACTTCTATCAGTGAATCCATTATGTACTTATATCAGTGTGGACTCACGGGTATTTGTTTTGCACTTTGGGGTCTAATGCAATACCCAGACGGTGGGCGGGGTGCCAGGAGGTGCTGCCCTGTGACCTCTCTCCCGGGTTTGGGAAACCGCCTGGTCTGGGGCGTGTGCGATGGCGCAGGATGGCCACCAGGGGGCACCCGAGCCTCGCCGTGTGGTCATTGCGGGGACTGGATGGGGTGTAGGGGCCGCGGCCGCACAGGTGGACCTGCCAGTGTGACCCGAACTACTGAGTCCTGACCAGCAGCCACGGCTGTGCCTGCCCTGCCCGGTGTGCCTGGCTACCTGCTTCTGAAATCGTCTCTTTTCCGTTGAGTGTTCACCTCAGTGTGTCAGGAATTGCATTTTGCTTTTACTTAATGTTATGGACTGAACTGTGTCCCCCCACCCAGTTCAAATGTTGAAGCCCTAACCTCCAGGACCTCAGAATGTGACTGCACTCGGAGATGGGGCCTTTAGAGAGGTGGTCAAGTTGAAGTGGGGTTACTAGGGTGGGCCCTGATCCAGTCTGGCTGGTGGCCTCATAAGAGGACGACATTAGGACACAGACAAGCGCAGAGGGTGCCCACGTGAGGACACGGGAGAAGACGGCGTCTACACGCTACGGAGAGAGGCCTCAGGAGAGGCCGAGTGCTGACACCTTGATCTTGGACCTCTGGCCTCCAGGACAGGGAGCGAGAATCTGTGGTTTTTGCGCTCAGTGCGCGGTGCTAATTACAGCAGCCCGAGCAGACTAGCACATGTTCCTGCCTGGGGTCTGCTGGGATTCTCCAGCGTGCTGGGCCCGGTCTCTCGTCTCTTTTGGACAATTCTGGGCCCTTGCCTCTCCGTGCACCCACTTCTTCTTTGGAAGAGGAGTCCGTGGTGTGGCATGTTTGCTCCAGTGTCCAGGGCACTTGGTGTTGCCGTCCGTGTCCTCTCTCTTAGCCTCTCTGTGCTGCCTTACGTAGTGTCTTCTTCAACTTTTCCTCCATCACAAATTCTCGCTCCAGCTGTGTCCTGTGTTCTGTTTTGATTCCACTGTCAAACACCACCTTTTTCAGTTCTAGGAGCTCTTTTCAAATCTATTGGTTTCTTGAACACTTTTATCTTATTTTGTCAGACTTGAAAACATTCTTCAATTTTAAAAAAGCCCCTTCAGACCACACCCTGCATGTTCTGAGTCTGATGGTTCTGATAACCGGCACTTCCTGGGGTCTTACTCTGTGGTTCCTTGTTTCACCGATTCTCGTTTGAGGTGGCTTCTTGTTTTTGCTTCATTATGATTTTCTTTGTTAGTGGGCTTCCGTTCTCAGATCTCTATCTTGAGCCTTCTTTGAGGCTGAAGTCTAAGTGCCCCAAGTAGGCAGTCCCAGTGGGAGCAATGTTTGCATCTGCCAGGCCCCTGGCGGATCACCCAGCAGGACCAGCCATGTCGATGGCTGTCAGGGCGTTTAGGGTCCCTGGAGGTTGAGTCCTGGCTCCTACCTGCCTGGGGCTGTGGGGAGTTGGGAGGGACCTTTCCCTCACCAGAGCCCGGGCAGAGCTGGACCGACTGTTTTCCTTGTTGCCTCCCTCTGGGTGTGGGTTTCTCAGTTCACCCCTGGGGGCCTGGATTGCAGGGGTGTCTGTCTGCCTTGACTCCCCAGACTGATGGGCCCTGGCCTGGCACCTCTCCCTGATCCATGCAGACCCCCTACACTAACCCTGGCCACAGGGCAGTGCCCTCCTCAGCACCCACCCCCTTACTCTCTGGCCATCTCAGCCGTCCATTCAGAAATCCCCCCGACCCTGATACAGACTGGGACCCACCCAGGTCCCAGACCCATGCCCAGGCTTGGTCCTGCCCTGTCGCAGATGGGCACTGGGCCTGGGTCTGGGTAACAAGCCCCGGAGTGGTGCTGGGGCAATGCCTTGGGGTGGGGGTGGGAGCTTCCCACCACCCAGGCAGGAGAGCTGGGGAGTCTCTGCGCAGCTTGATGAACCTGCTCACCTGGCCCAGAACCGAGTCCGGGCCCGGCCCCAAGTGCAACCCTGAACCCCAGCCCTGGTGAAGCTCCAGGGGGACCCCAGACCCTGTCCCAGGCTGCCCACGTGTTGCCCACAGAGCTGCCGCTCAGAGCCCCGAGGTTGTGGGGAGGGGTCTGGTGACCCAGTGATGGCAGAACTGCGAAGGTGCGGGCTGCCCAGGGGGTGCCCAGCCTCGCTCTGTGGTCCCTGTGGGGACAACCCTGGTCTGGGAGGGGACAGGGCCTCACAGCCGGTATGTCCAAATGTCCTCCTAGGGGACACCTGGGAGTGAACGCCTGCCTAGGACCTGCTGCACGTGACCTTGGGACAGGCTGCAGAATGGGGCCTGGGAGGTCACCCGTGAGGCACGTGGGGGCGTCCTCACAACCTGCAGCGATAATACAGCAGCCCCAGCCGAGCAGGGAGCAGCGTGTGACCCTCAGGCCTTGCCCTCGCCCCTGGGCTGGGCCTGCAGCCCTCAGGACAGTGGACACACCTGCCGTGTACACACCTGCCAACACAGGTGCCCAGGCACAGGGCCCGGCTCTCCACAGCGCAGGGCCCCCAGGTGTGCCTGGCGCCCGGTGTGACCCTTCCTATAAGGTTGTTCCAAGGACCCGAAAGCCCACCTGCACGGAAAGGACGCGGGGCGAGGATGGGGTCCAGGACGCACACGCTCTCTGGGCCCCAGCATGAACCCCGACACCCTCCTCCAGGCGGTGCTGGCCATGCCCTCTGCCCCCTGCCCTCTGCCCCTGCCTGCCCAGGGGCCCCAGGTCTGGGCAGAGCCTCCTGCTGGCCGAGTGCCTGCGATGCTGCTGGCGGCCACACAGGGGCAGCAGAGCTCAGCGTGTTCAGGGACCGGAGGTCTAGCTCACGGGGCCGCCCTGGGCCCTGAGGCCGGGAGTGGCCAGAGGGGACGCCTGCATGGAGGCCAGCCCCAGGCTCACCTGAGCCCGGCCCCGGGTCCCCTGACCCCAGCCCCAGGTTCAGCCTGGACCCTGTCCCCAGCAGGCCGAGCTCACTGGCAGTAGGTCACCCCTGGGTCCTGGGTCATCCGGGACTGAGGCGGCTGCACCTGTGGTGAGTGTCCACCCCGAGTGCAGCGTGTGCAGAACTCAGGGGACGCTGGGCCCTGGACAGTGAGATTGGTGCTTGGGAGACAGGACGAGGGGACCCCCTCCTGGGCCCCTGTTCTGGCACCTCTGGGGCGGGGGGTCCCAGCGTGGCAGGAGGGGGTGCCTGGTGCCTGCCAGGGGAGGGAGCGGGGGCCCGCGGGGCCGCTTGGGTCTCCGGGATGGTGGCGGGGCTGGGTTTGTGGGGAGGCAGCCACTGCTGTGAGGGACTCAGAGTGGAGGTGGGCGGGCTGGGCGACCTCCTGGAGCCGTTTCTTAAGCTTCCACATCTGCACACACGTGGGGCTGTGGCCTTGGTCTGTGTGTGTTGTGTGTCTCTGCGGGTGCGTCCACCCCAAGCCCTGCCCTGTGCAAGGCACCCCGGTTCTATGCACCTCAGAGCCCCCAGCCTCCCCATGGGTTACAGCTTGACGGGGAGAGTTGCTGTTTGTCTAGGTTTTGCCCGTTTGCTGCCCGTCCTTCCCGGGCTGGCCACCACCAATGCTGAGGGAAGGTGCCCTGTAACCCCAGGAAGTGAAACACCAAAGGGGAAAAGCCACGGTGGGGGCTGTTTCCATCAGCAGGGCACAGTGACCCCCTGAACGAGCTTGCTGGTGAAAACCACTAAAATGCTGGACTTAAGAAACCTAAAATGCTCACTTTTCTAAAGCAAGGTGACCTGGCCAGAGGAGAGGGCCGGTCAGGGGCAGCAGGTGGTCCCATCCCAGGCCCACGCGGACCTGGTCCGTCTGCGGCAGGACCAGGGGCTCCGCATAGGGGAGGCGCGGGCGGCCAGCAGCCCAGGGTCCAGGCAGCCCTGGCGGCGGAGCCTGCGGAGGGCCGTTGTCCGGGCCCGGCTTTGTGAACGTCTTTCTGGGGAGACTTGCACGCCGGCTTCGGGGGCAGGGCTCCCAGTTAATCCTAAAAGCAGGCAAGCGGGCCCCTGGAGAGGCCGGCCCTGGAGGGTCCCGAGGTCGCGGCCCCGCGGTGGGGGAGGAGGCCCTCCAGCGGCCGAGGCTTGGGGTTGCGGCGCCTCCCAGCCCTGCCGCCCGCCGGCGCCCCTTCTCCGAGACCCCCTCTCCCGTGACGCCCCTGCTCTCCCCGCGCGCACCCCGCTCCGGTCCCCGCCCAGCTCCCCGCGTCCCCGCGCAGAAGAGGCAGGAGGCCGCTCTGTGCCTGAGCGCCCCTCCACAGCCAGGACCCCGCAGAGCCCCCGGGGCCTCGTCCCCTGCACTTCAGTGAGACTGTCACCAACGTGGGCAGTGTGTTTGCAGCGTACGGTGTGCTGTCAAAGTTTTATCGGAGCAGTATTACAAATGAACGTTTTTACCGCTGAGAGAAAACCACGAAGTAACATCACTGTCCTAAACCATTAAGGGAGAGCCTGGGGCGAGGCCAGGTGAGGGACCCTAGTTTAATTACAGGACCTGGTCCCTCCCCAGCCAGTCCTTGGGGGTGCCCCGTGGTTCCAGCATCCCCTGGCCCCTCCTGACCAGACCCCTGCCCCAGACTCTCTGCGGGGGGGGACAGTGGCGGCTCCTGAGGGCCCCGGGGAGGTCCCAGGAAGGGAGCACCCGTACGATGACTGAAACCTCCTTTCCAGCCATGATACCCCCCGCCTCGGGATTGATGGGGGTTGGGGCGATGGAGGGGAGGGGAGCCCCGAGGGGCCTTCTGCCGTGGCGCACGGAGGAGCCCAGGACGAGGGAGAGCCCGCGGCCCACTGCCCCCAGGGGACCCTCCTAAGAGGTGGGGGGCTCCCCCGCCCCAGACCCTCCCGCTCACCCGCCCGCCCCTCCCTCTCCGCCGGTCCCTCCCCGGCCCCCAGAGCCCCTGTCCTTCCCTTTGCTCGGCACCAAACTCGCTGAAGGGCGCCCACACTGCCTGCCCCTCCCGCTCCCCTCTGCTTTTCCTTTTCTCTTAAAGAAAAAACCCTTTTTATTGTGAAATGTGGTATTCTGACAGAAAATTGCCCCAAACCAAGAAACACACTAGAGCCACCGCAAGCCCCCGTGCTCCCACCCCAGGCAGCAGGGGTCCCCGCCCCAAGGGCCCGTTCCTCCCAAGGGCACCCCGGCCTTCTAGGCGTGCATTCCCGCGAGGTCTCGTGCCCCCGTTGAGTCTCCTGGAGCGTGGGGGCTCGGGGTGCCAGTGCAGCCAGCTCAGCCCCGGCCCGGGCCCGGCCACCTGCGGGGCACGCTGTCCCGGGGCCCCGGGGGGTCAGGACCGCCCTAGCTGTGGCAGCAGGCAGGGACACTGGGTGACCAGCAGGCTTCCTGGAGGAGCGTCCAGGCGGGACCGCGGGCTCTGCGTGAGGAGGGTGGTGGCCACGTCTGCACCCGCTGGGCTCGGCCTGGGCCACGGCTCCACGCGCAGACCCTGCCCTGAGACGCCCTCCACGGCGGGTGTGGGAGCCAGGGTGCTGAGGGTCGCTGGAGGGAGGGTGACCATGGAGGAGGGCAGTGCCTGGCCAGGATTCACCCCGAGAGCGCTGGGGCCACGGGCAGCCGTGGGTTCTAGAACAATCTCCAAGGTGCAGATGGTACGAGGGTCAGTGAGGGGCCACCGAGGGGTGCAGGGCCTGGCGGTGGGTGGACGAAGGTTCAGGGTTCAAGGGGACAAGGCCAGGTCAGCTGGGCCACGAACCCTGGGTGCTCAGACGCGACGGGCAAGGTGCGGCCCCCCCAGGGGACTGCCAGCCAGCTTCCTGTTTGTGTGTGTGTGAGTAGTGTGAGAGTGAGTGTGTGCTCACGCCTGAGCTACCGCCGCCCCCTGGTCCTGACCACATGCATGAGCATGCCTGTCTCCTGTGTTGGTGGCACATGCCGGGTGTCTGAGGGGCTCTGGGTGGGCTGTGTGCACACCACGTGTGTCAGGGACCCCAGCCCCAGGCTCAGTCACGACGAGCTGTGTCCCCTCTTGAATGGACGTCCCTGTGCAGAGCCCGGGTCCCGAGTTCCCTGAATGCAGCCCCGGCGCCAAGGGCAGTGCCTGAGGCAGGTCTGGGGTCTCCGGGCTGAGCAGGGCTCTCCCGTGCTCCTCAAGACACACACTGGGCCTCCCAGCCCCTCAACTGTGGCCATCATGACTGACTGTCTATCTGAGCCTGTGAGCCTGTGAGCCTGTGTAACTCTGTGAGCCTGTGTAACTCTGTGAGCCTGTGTGAGCCTGTGAGCCTGTGTAACTCTGTGAGCCTGTGTGAGCCTGTGTAACTCTGTGAGCCTGTGCGAGCCTGTGAGCCTGTGTAACTCTGTGAGCCTGTGTAACTCTGTGAGCCTGTGTGAGCCTGTGTAACTCTGTGAGCCTGTGTGAGCCTGTGTAACTCTGTGAGCCTGTGTAACTCTGTGAACCTGTGTGAGCCTGTGAGCCTGTGTAACTCTGTGAACCTGTGTGAGCCTGTGAGCCTGTGTAACTCTGTGAGCCTGTGTAACTCTGTGAGCCTGTGTAACTCTGTGAGCCTGTGTGAGTCTGTGAGCCTGTGTAACTTTGTGACCTTGTGTGAGCCTGTGAGTCTGTGTAACTCTGTGAGCCTGTGTGGGCCTGTGTGAGTCTGTGAGCCTGTGTAACTCTGTGAGTCTGTGTAACTCTGTGAGCCTGTGTGAGTCTGTGAGCCTGTGTAACTCTGTGAGCCTGTGTGAGCCTGTGTAGCTCTGTGAGCCTGTGTGAGCCTGTGTAACTCTGTGAGCCTGTGTAACTCTGTGAGCCTGTGTGAGCCTGTGAGCCTGTGTAATTCTGTGAGCCTGTGTAACTCTGTGAGCCTGTGTGAGCCTGTGAGCCTGTGTAACTCTGTGACCCTGTGTAACTCTGTCTGCCTGTGTGAGCCTGTGAGCCTGTGTAACTCTGTGAGCCTGTGTGAATCTGTGACCCTGTGTAACTCTGTCTGCCTGTGTGAGCCTGTGAGCCTGTGTAACTCTGTGAGCCTGTGTAACTCTGTGAGCCTGTGTAACTCTGTGAGCCTGTGTGAGTCTGTGAGCCTGTGTAACTTTGTGACCTTGTGTGAGCCTGTGAGTCTGTGTAACTCTGTGAGCCTGTGTGGGCCTGTGTGAGTCTGTGAGCCTGTGTAACTCTGTGAGTCTGTGTAACTCTGTGAGCCTGTGTGAGTCTGTGAGCCTGTGTGAGCCTGTGTAACTCTGTGAGCCTGTGTGAGCCTGTGTAACTCTGTGAGCCTGTGTGAGCCTGTGTGAGCCTGTGTAACTCTGTGAGCCTGTGTAACTCTGTGAGCCTGTGTAACTCTGTGAGCCTGTGTGAGCCTGTGAGCCTGTGTAACTCTGTGACCCTGTGTAACTCTGTCTGCCTGTGTGAGCCTGTGAGCCTGTGTAACTCTGTGAGCCTGTGTGAATCTGTGACCCTGTGTAACTCTGTCTGCCTGTGTGAGCCTGTGAGCCTGTGTAACTCTGTGAGCCTGTGTGAGTCTGTGAGCCTGTGTAATTCTGTGAGCCTGTGTAACTCTGTGAGCCTGTGTAACTCTGTGAGCCTGTGTAACTCTGTGAGCCTGTGTGAGCCTGTGTAACTCTGTGAGCCTGTGTGAGCCTGTGTAACTCTGTGACCCTGTGTAACTCTGTGAGCCTGTGTAACTCTGTGAACCTGTGTGAGCCTGTGAGCCTGTGTAACTCTGTCAGCCTGTGTGAGTCTGTGAGCCTGTGTAACTCTGTGAGCCTGTGTAACTCTGTGAGCCTGTGTAACTCTGTGAGCCTGTGTGAGCCTGTGAGCCTGTGTAACTCTGTGACCCTGTGTAACTCTGTCTGCCTGTGTGAGCCTGTGAGCCTGTGTAACTCTGTGAGCCTGTGTGAATCTGTGACCCTGTGTAACTCTGTCTGCCTGTGTGAGCCTGTGAGCCTGTGTAACTCTGTGAGCCTGTGTGAGTCTGTGAGCCTGTGTAATTCTGTGAGCCTGTGTAACTCTGTGAGCCTGTGTAACTCTGTGAGCCTGTGTAACTCTGTGAGCCTGTGTGAGCCTGTGTAACTCTGTGAGCCTGTGTGAGCCTGTGTAACTCTGTGACCCTGTGTAACTCTGTGAGCCTGTGTAACTCTGTGAACCTGTGTGAGCCTGTGAGCCTGTGTAACTCTGTCAGCCTGTGTGAGTCTGTGAGCCTGTGTAACTCTGTGAGCCTGTGTAACTCTGTGAGCCTGTGTAACTCTGTGAGCCTGTGTGAGCCTGTGTAACTCTGTGAGCCTGTGTGAGCCTGTGTAACTCTGTGAGCCTGTGTAACTCTGTGAGCCTGTGTAACTCTGTGAACCTGTGTGAGCCTGTGAGACTGTGTAACTCTGTGAGCCTGTGTAACTCTGTGAGCCTGTGTGAGTCTGTGAGTCTGTGTAACTTTGTGAGCTTGTCTGAGCCTGTGAGCCTGTGTAACTCTGTGAGCCTGTGTAACTCTGTGAGCCTGTGTGAGCCTGTGAGCCTGTGTAACTCTGTGAGCCTGTGTAACTCTGTGAGCCTGTGTGGGCCTGTGTGAGTCTGTGAGCCTGTGTAACTCTGTGAGCCTGTGTAACTCTGTGAGCCTGTGTGAGTCTGTGAGCCTGTGTGAGCCTGTGTAACTCTGTGAGTCTGTGTGAGCCTGTGAGCCTGTGTAACTCTGTGAGCCTGTGTAACTTTTTGAGCCTGTGTGAGACTGTGAGCCTGTGCAACTCTGTGAGCCTGTGTAACTCTGTGAGCCTGTGTGAGCCTGTGAGCCTGTGTGAGCCTGTGTAACTCTGTTACCCTGTGTGACTCTGTGAGGCTGTGTAACTCTGTGAGCCTGTGTGAGCCTGTGAGCCTGTGTGAGCCTGTGTAACTCTGTGAGCCTGTGTGAGTCTGTGAGCCTGTGTGAGTCTGTGAGCCTGTGTAACTCTGTGAGCCTGTGTAACTCTGTGAGCCTGTGTAACTCTGTGAGCCTGTGTGAGCATGTGTGAGTCTGTGAGCCTGTGTGAGTCTGTGAGCCTGTGTAACTCTGTGAGCCTGTGTAACTCTGTGAGCCTGTGTGAGCCTGTGAGCCTGTGTAACTCTGTGAACCTGTGTGAGCCTGTGAGCCTGTGTAACTCTGTGAGTCTGTGTAACTCTGTGAGCCAGTGTGAGTCTGTGAGCCTGTGTAACTTTGTGAGCTTGTGTGAGCCTGTGAGCCTGTGTAACTCTGTGAGCCTGTGTGAGTCGGTGAGACTGTGTGAGCCTGTGTAACTCTGTGAGCCTGTGTGAGCCTGTGAGCCTGTGTAACTCTGTGAGCCTTTGTAACTCTGTGAGCCTCTGTGAGCCTGTGAGCCTGTGTAATTCTGTGAGCCTGTGTAACTCTGTGAGCCTGTGTGGGCCTGTGTGAGCCTGTGAGCCTGTGTAACTCTGTGAACCTGTGTGAGCCTGTGAGACTGTGTAACTCTGTGAGCCTGTGTAACTCTGTGAGCCTGTGTGAGTCTGTGAGTCTGTGTAACTTTGTGAGCTTGTCTGAGCCTGTGAGACTGTGTAACTCTGTGAGCCTGTGTAACTCTGTGAGCCTGTGTGAGCCTGTGAGCCTGTGTAACTCTGTGAGCCTGTGTAACTCTGTGAGCCTGTGTGGGCCTGTGTGAGTCTGTGAGCCTGTGTAACTCTGTGAGCCTGTGTAACTCTGTGAGCCTGTGTGAGTCTGTGAGCCTGTGTGAGCCTGTGTAACTCTGTGAGTCTGTGTGAGCCTGTGAGCCTGTGTAACTCTGTGAGCCTGTGTAACTTTTTGAGCCTGTGTGAGACTGTGAGCCTGTGCAACTCTGTGAGCCTGTGTAACTCTGTGAGCCTGTGTGAGCCTGTGAGCCTGTGTGAGCCTGTGTAACTCTGTTACCCTGTGTGACTCTGTGAGGCTGTGTAACTCTGTGAGCCTGTGTGAGCCTGTGAGCCTGTGTGAGCCTGTGTAACTCTGTGAGCCTGTGTGAGTCTGTGAGCCTGTGTGAGTCTGTGAGCCTGTGTAACTCTGTGAGCCTGTGTAACTCTGTGAGCCTGTGTAACTCTGTGAGCCTGTGTGAGCATGTGTGAGTCTGTGAGCCTGTGTGAGTCTGTGAGCCTGTGTAACTCTGTGAGCCTGTGTAACTCTGTGAGCCTGTGTGAGCCTGTGAGCCTGTGTAACTCTGTGAACCTGTGTGAGCCTGTGAGCCTGTGTAACTCTGTGAGCCTGTGTAACTCTGTGAGCCAGTGTGAGTCTGTGAGCCTGTGTAACTTTGTGAGCTTGTGTGAGCCTGTGAGCCTGTGTAACTCTGTGAGCCTGTGTGAGTCGGTGAGACTGTGTGAGCCTGTGTAACTCTGTGAGCCTGTGTGAGCCTGTGAGCCTGTGTAACTCTGTGAGCCTTTGTAACTCTGTGAGCCTCTGTGAGCCTGTGAGCCTGTGTAATTCTGTGAGCCTGTGTAACTCTGTGAGCCTGTGTGAGCCTGTGAGCCTGTGTAAGTCTGTTAGCCTGTGTAACTCTGTGAGCCTGTGTGAGCCTGTGAGCCTGTGTAACTCTGTGAGCCTGTGTGAGTCTGTGAGCCTGTGTAACTCTGTGGGCCTGTGTGATTCTGTGAGCCTGTGTAACTCTGTGAGCCTGTTTAACTCTCTGAGCCTGTGTGAGTCTGTGAGCCTGTGTAACTCTGTGAGCCTGTGTAACTCTGTGAGCCTGTGTGAGCCTGTGTAACTCTGTGAGCCTGTGTGAGCCTGTGTAACTCTGTGAGCCTGTGTAACTCTGTGAGCCTGTGTAACTCTGTGAAACTGTGTGAGCCTGTGAGCCTGTGTAACTCTGTGAAACTCTGTGAGCCTGTGAGCCTGTGTAACTCTGTGAGCCTGTGTAACTCTGTGAGCCTGTGTGAGCCTGTGAGCCTGTGTAACTCTGTGAGCCTGTGTAACTCTGTGAGCCTGTGTGGGCCTGTGTGAGTCTGTGAGCCTGTGTAACTCTGTAAGCCTGTGTAACTCTGTGTGCCTGTGTGAGTCTGTGAGCCTGTGTGAGACTGTGAGTCTGTGTAACTCTGTGAGCCTGTGTAACTCTTTGAGACTGTGTGAGACTGTGAGTCTGTGTAACTCTGTGAGCCTGTGTAACTCTGTGAGCCTGTGTAACTCTGTGAGCCTGTGTGAGCCTGTGAGCCTGTGTGAGTCTGTGTAACTCTGTGAGCCTGTGTGACTCTGTGAGCCTGTGTAACTCTGTGAGCCTGTGTGAGCCTGTGTGGGCCTGTGTGAGTCTGTGAGCCTTTGTAACTCTGTGAGCCTGTGTGAGCCTTTGAGCCTGTGTGAGCCTGTGTAACTCTGTGAGCCTGTGTGAGTCTGTGAGCCTGTGTGAGTCTGTGAGCCTGTGTATCTCTGTGAGCCTGTGTAACTCTGTGAGCCTGTGTGAGTCTGTGAGCCTGTGTAACTCTGTGAGCCTGTGTGAGTCTGTTAGCCTGTGTGAGTCTGTGAGCCTGTGTAACTCTGTGAGCCTGTGTGAGCCTGTGAGCCTGTGTAACTCTGTGAGCCTGTGTAACTCTGTGAGCCTGTGTGAGCCTGTGAGCCTGTGTAACTCTGTGAGCCTGTGTAACTCTGTGAGCCTGTGTGAGCCTGTGAGCCTGTGTAACTCTGTGAGTCTGTGTAACTCTGTGAGCCTGTGTAACTCTGTGAGCCTGTGTGAGCCTGCGTAACTCTGTGAACCAGTGTGAGCCTGTGAGCCTGTGTAACTCTGTGAGCCTGTGTGAGTCTGTGAGCCTGTGTAACTCTGTGAGCCTGTGTGAGCCTGTGAGCCTGTGTAACTCTGTGAGCCTGTGTAACTCTGTGAGCCTGTGTAACTCTGTGAGCCTGTGTGAGCCTGTGTAACTCTGTGAACCTGTGTGAGTCTGTGAGCCTGTGTAACTCTGTGAGCCTGTGTAACTCTGTTAGCCTGTGTGAGCCTGTGAGCCTGTGTAACTCTGTGAGCCTGTGTAACTCTGTGAGCCTGTGTGAGCCTGTGAGCCTGTGTAACTCTGTGAGCCTGTGTAACTCTGTGAGCCTGTGTAACTCTGTGAGCCTGTGTGAATCTGTGAGCCTGTGTAACTTTGTGAGCTTGTGTGAGCCTGTGAGCCTGTGTAACTCTGTGAGCCTGTGTAACTCTGTGAGCCTGTGTGAGCCTGTGAGCCTGTTTAACTCTGTGAGCCTGTGTAACTCTGTGAGCCTGTGTGGGCCTGTGTGAGTCTGTGAGCCTGTGTAACTCTGTGAGCCTGTGTAACTCTGTGAGCCTGTGTAACTCTGTGATCCTGTGTAACTCTGTGAGCCTTTGTGAGCCTGTGTGGGTCTGTGTGAGTCTGTGAGCCTGTGTAACTCTGTGAACCTTTGTGAGCCTGTGTGGGCCTGTGTGAGTCTGTGAGCCTTTGTAACTCTGTGAGCCTGTGTGAGTCTGTGAGGCTGTGTAATTCTGTGAGCCTGTGTGAGTCTGTGAGCCTGTGTAACTCTGTGAGACTGTGTGAGTCTGTGAGCCTGTGTGAGCCTGTGTAACTCTGTGAGCCTGTGTAACTCTGTGAGCCTGTGTAACTCTGTGAGCCTGTGTGAGCCTGTGTAACTCTGTGAGCCTGTGTGAGCCTGTGAGCCTGTGTAACTCTGTGAACCTGTGTGAGCCTGTGAGCCTGTGTAACTCTGTGAGCCTGTGTAACTCTGTGAGCCTGTGATAGTCTGTGAGTTTGTGTAACTTTGTGAGCTTGTGTGAGCCTGTGAGCCTGTGTAACTCTGTGAGCCTGTGTATCTCTGTGAGCCTGTGTGGGCCTGTGTGAGTCTGTGAGCCTGTGTAACTCTGTGAGCCTGTGTAACTCTGTGAGCCTGTGTGAGTCTGTGAGCCTGTGTGAGCCTGTGTAACTCTGTGAGCCTGTGTGAGCCTGTGAGTCTGTGTAACTCTGTGAGCCTGTGTAACTCTGTGAGCCTGTGTAACTCTGTGAGCCAGTGTGTGCCTGTGTAACTCTGTGAGCCTGTGTAACTCTGTGAGCCTGTGTAACTCTGTGAACCTGTGTGAACCTGTGAGCCTGTGTAAGTCTGTGAACCTGTGTGAGCCTGTGAGCCTGTGTAACTCTGGGAGCCTGTGTGAGCCTGTGAGCCTGTGTAACTCTGTGAGCCTGTGTAACTCTGTGAGCCTGTGTGGGCCTGTGTGAGTCTGTGAGCCTGTGTAACTCTGTAAGCCTGTGTAACTCTGTGAGCCTGTGTGAGTCTGTGAGCCTGTGTGAGCCTGTGTAACTCTGTGAGCCTGTGTGAGCCTGTGAGCCTGTGTAACTCTGTGAGCCTGTGTAACTCTTTGAGCCTGTGTGAGCCTGTGAGCCTGTGTGAGTCTGTGTAACTCTGTGAGCCTGTGTGACTCTGTGAGCCTGTGTAACTCTGTGAGCCTGTGTGAGCCTGTGTGGGCCTGTGTGAGTCTGTGAGCCTTTGTAACTCTGTGAGCCTGTGTGAGCCTTTGAGCCTGTGTGAGCCTGTGTAACTCTGTGAGCCTGTGTGAGTCTGTGAGCCTGCGTGAGTCTGTGAGCCTGTGTAACTCTGTGAGCCTGTGTAACTCTGTGAGCCTGTGTAACTCTGTGAGCTTGTGTGAGTCTGTTAGCCTGTGTGAGTCTGTGAGCCTGTGTAACTCTGTGAGCCTGTGTGAGCCTGTGAGCCTGTGTAACTCTGTGAGCCTGTGTAACTCTGTGAGCCTGTGTGAGCCTGTGAGCCTGTGTAACTCTGTGAGCCTGTGTAACTCTGTGAGCCTGTGTGAGCCTGTCAGCCTGTGTAACTCTGTGAGCCTGTGTAACTCTGTGAGCCTGTGTGAGCCTGTGAGCCTGTGTAACTCTGTGAGTCTGTGTAACTCTGTGAGCCTGTGTAACTCTGTGAGCCTGTGTGAGCCTGTGTAACTCTGTGAACCTGTGTGAGCCTGTGAGCCTGTGTAACTCTGTGAGCCTGTGTGAGTCTGTGAGCCTGTGTAACTCTGTGAGCCTGTGTGAGTCTGTGAGCCTGTGTAACTCTGTGAGCCTGTGTAACTCTGTGAGCCTGTGTGAGCCTGTGTAACTCTGTGAACCTGTTTGAGCCTGTGAGCCTGTGTAACTCTGTGAGCCTGTGTGAGTCTGTGAGCCTGTGTAACTGTGTGAGCCTGTGTGAGTCTGTGAGCCTGTGTAACTCTGTGAGCCTGTGTAACTCTGTGAGCCTGTGTGAGCCTGTGAGCCTGTGTAACTCTGTGAGCCTGTGTAACTCTGTGAGCCTGTGTGAGCCTGTGAGCCTGTGTAACTCTGTGAGCCTGTGTAACTCTGTGAGCCTGTGTAACTCTGTGAGCCTGTGTGAATCTGTGAGCCTGTGTAACTTTGTGAGCTTGTGTGAGCCTGTGAGCCTGTGTAACTCTGTGAGCCTGTGTAACTCTGTGAGCCTGTGTGAGCCTGTGAGCCTGTTGAACTCTGTGAGCCTGTGTAACTCTGTGAGCCTGTGTGGGCCTGTGTGAGTCTGTGAGCCTGTGTAACTCTGTGAGCCTGTGTAACTCTGTGAGCCTGTGTAACTCTTTGAGCCTGTGTGAGTCTGTGAGCCTGTGTAACTCTGTGAGCCTGTGTAACTCTGTGAGCCTGTGTGAGCCTGTGAGCCTGTGTGAGTCTGTGTAACTCTGTGAGCCTGTGTGACTCTGTGAGCCTGTGTAACTCTGTGAAGCTGTGTGAGCCTGTGTGGGCCTGTGTGAGTCTGTGAGCCTTTGTAACTCTGTGAGCCTGTTTGAGCCTTTGAGCCTGTGTGAGCCTGTGTAACTCTGTGAGCCTGTGTGAGTCTGTGAGCCTGCGTGAGTCTGTGAGCCTGTGTAACTCTGTGAGCCTGTGTAACTCTGTGAGCCTGTGTAACTCTGTGAGCCTGTGTGAGTCTGTGAGCCTGTGTGAGTCTGTGAGCCTGTGTAACTCTGTGAGCCTGTGTGGGCCTGTGTGAGTCTGTGAGCCTGTGTAACTCTGTGAGCCTGTGTAACTCTGTGAGCCTGTGTAACTCTTTGAGCCTGTGTGAGTCTGTGATCCTGTGTAACTCTGTGAGCCTTTGTGAGCCTGTGTGGGTCTGTGTGAGTCTGTGAGCCTGTGTAACTCTGTGAACCTGTGTGAGCCTGTGTGGGCCTGTGTGAATCTGTGAGCCTTTGTAACTCTGTGAGCCTGTGTGAGTCTGTGAGGCTGTGTAATTCTGTGAGCCTGTGTGAGTCTGTGAGCCTGTGTAACTCTGTGAGACTGTGTGAGTCTGTGAGCCTGTGTGAGCCTGTGTAACTCTGTGAGCATGTGTGAGCCTGTGTAACTCTGTGAGCCTGTGTGAGCCTGTGTAACTCTGTGAGCCTGTGTAACTCTGTGAGCCTGTGTAACTCTGTGAGCCTGTGTGAGCCTGTGTAACTCTGTGAGCCTGTGTGGGCCTGTGTGAGTCTGTGAGCCTGTGTAACTCTGTGAGCCTGTGTGAGTCTGTGAGCCTGTGTGAGCCTGTGTAACTCTGTGAGCCTGTGTGAGCCTGTGAGTCTGTGTAACTCTGTGAGCCTGTGTAACTCTGTGAGCCTGTGTAACTCTGTGAGCCAGTGTGAGCCTGTGTAACTCTGTGAGCCTGTGTAACTCTGTGAGCCTGTGTAACTCTGTGAACCTGTGTGAACCTGTGAGCCTGTGTAAGTCTGTGAACCTGTGTGAGCCTGTGAGCCTGTGTAACTCTGGGAGCCTGTGTGAGCCTGTGAGCCTGTGTAACTCTGTGAGCCTGTGTAACTCTGTGAGCCTGTGTGGGCCTGTGTGAGTCTGTGAGCCTGTGTAACTCTGTGAGCCTGTGTAACTCTGTGAGCCTGTGTGAGTCTGTGAGCCTGTGTAACTCTGTGAGCCTGTGTGAGCCTGTGAGCCTGTGTAACTCTGTGAGCCTGTGTAACTCTTTGAGCCTGTGTGAGACTGTGAGTCTGTGTAACTCTGTGAGCCTGTGTAACTCTGTGAGCCTGTGTAACTCTGTGAGCCTGTGTGAGCCTGTGAGCCTGTGTGAGTCTGTGTAACTCTGTGAGCCTGTGTGACTCTGTGAGCCTGTGTAACTCTGTGAAGCTGTGTGAGCCTGTGTGGGCCTGTGTGAGTCTGTGAGCCTTTGTAACTCTGTGAGCCTGTTTGAGCCTTTGAGCCTGTGTGAGCCTGTGTAACTCTGTGAGCCTGTGTGAGTCTGTGAGCCTGCGTGAGTCTGTGAGCCTGTGTAACTCTGTGAGCCTGTGTAACTCTGTGAGCCTGTGTAACTCTGTGAGCCTGTGTGAGTCTGTGAGCCTGTGTGAGTCTGTGAGCCTGTGTAACTCTGTGAGCCTGTGTGAGCCTGTGAGCCTGTGTAACTCTGTGAGCCTGTGTAACTCTGTGAGCCTGTGTGAGCCTGTCAGCCTGTGTAACTCTGTGAGCCTGTGTAACTCTGTGAGCCTGTGTGAGCCTGTGAGCCTGTGTAACTCTGTGAGTCTGTGTAACTGTGTGAGCCTGTGTAACTCTGTGAGCCTGTGTGAGCCTGTGTAACTCTGTGAACCTGTGTGAGCCTGTGAGCCTGTGTAACTCTGTGAGCCTGTGTGAGTCTGTGAGCCTGTGTAACTCTGTGAGCCTGTGTGAGTCTGTGAGCCTGTGTAACTCTGTGAGCCTGTGTAACTCTGTGAGCCTGTGTGAGCCTGTGTAACTCTGTGAACCTGTGTGAGTCTGTGAGCCTGTGTAACTCTGTGAGCCTGTGTAACTCTGTGAGCCTGTGTGAGCCTGTGAGCCTGTGTAACTCTGTGAGCCTGTGTAACTCTGTGAGCCTGTGTGAGCCTGTGAGCCTGTGTAACTCTGTGAGCCTGTGTAACTCTGTGAGCCTGTGTGAGCCTGTCAGCCTGTGTAACTCTGTGAGCCTGTGTAACTCTGTGAGCCTGTGTGAGCCTGTGAGCCTGTGTAACTCTGTGAGTCTGTGTAACTCTGTGAGCCTGTGTAACTCTGTGAGCCTGTGTGAGCCTGTGTAACTCTGTGAACCTGTGTGAGCCTGTGAGCCTGTGTAACTCTGTGAGCCTGTGTGAGTCTGTGAGCCTGTGTAACTCTGTGAGCCTGTGTGAGTCTGTGAGCCTGTGTAACTCTGTGAGCCTGTGTAACTCTGTGAGCCTGTGTGAGCCTGTGTAACTCTGTGAACCTGTTTGAGCCTGTGAGCCTGTGTAACTCTGTGAGCCTGTGTGAGTCTGTGAGCCTGTGTAACTGTGTGAGCCTGTGTGAGTCTGTGAGCCTGTGTAACTCTGTGAGCCTGTGTAACTCTGTTAGCCTGTGTGAGCCTGTGAGCCTGTGTAACTCTGTGAGCCTGTGTAACTCTGTGAGCCTGTGTGAGCCTGTGAGCCTGTGTAACTCTGTGAGCCTGTGTAACTCTGTGAGCCTGTGTAACTCTGTGAGCCTGTGTGAATCTGTGAGCCTGTGTAACTTTGTGAGCTTGTGTGAGCCTGTGAGCCTGTGTAACTCTGTGAGCCTGTGTAACTCTGTGAGCCTGTGTGAGCCTGTGAGCCTGTTGAACTCTGTGAGCCTGTGTAACTCTGTGAGCCTGTGTGGGCCTGTGTGAGTCTGTGAGCCTGTGTAACTCTGTGAGCCTGTGTAACTCTGTGAGCCTGTGTAACTCTTTGAGCCTGTGTGAGTCTGTGATCCTGTGTAACTCTGTGAGCCTGTGTAACTCTGTGAGCCTGTGTGAGCCTGTGAGCCTGTGTGAGTCTGTGTAACTCTGTGAGCCTGTGTGACTCTGTGAGCCTGTGTAACTCTGTGAAGCTGTGTGAGCCTGTGTGGGCCTGTGTGAGTCTGTGAGCCTTTGTAACTCTGTGAGCCTGTTTGAGCCTTTGAGCCTGTGTGAGCCTGTGTAACTCTGTGAGCCTGTGTGAGTCTGTGAGCCTGCGTGAGTCTGTGAGCCTGTGTAACTCTGTGAGCCTGTGTAACTCTGTGAGCCTGTGTAACTCTGTGAGCCTGTGTGAGTCTGTTAGCCTGTGTGAGTCTGTGAGCCTGTGTAACTCTGTGAGCCTGTGTGGGCCTGTGTGAGTCTGTGAGCCTGTGTAACTCTGTGAGCCTGTGTAACTCTGTGAGCCTGTGTAACTCTTTGAGCCTGTGTGAGTCTGTGATCCTGTGTAACTCTGTGAGCCTTTGTGAGCCTGTGTGGGTCTGTGTGAGTCTGTGAGCCTGTGTAACTCTGTGAACCTGTGTGAGCCTGTGTGGGCCTGTGTGAATCTGTGAGCCTTTGTAACTCTGTGAGCCTGTGTGAGTCTGTGAGGCTGTGTAATTCTGTGAGCCTGTGTGAGTCTGTGAGCCTGTGTAACTCTGTGAGACTGTGTGAGTCTGTGAGCCTGTGTGAGCCTGTGTAACTCTGTGAGCATGTGTGAGCCTGTGTAACTCTGTGAGCCTGTGTGAGCCTGTGTAACTCTGTGAGCCTGTGTAACTCTGTGAGCCTGTGTAACTCTGTGAGCCTGTGTGAGCCTGTGTAACTCTGTGAGCCTGTGTGGGCCTGTGTGAGTCTGTGAGCCTGTGTAACTCTGTGAGCCTGTGTGAGTCTGTGAGCCTGTGTGAGCCTGTGTAACTCTGTGAGCCTGTGTGAGCCTGTGAGTCTGTGTAACTCTGTGAGCCTGTGTAACTCTGTGAGCCTGTGTAACTCTGTGAGCCAGTGTGAGCCTGTGTAACTCTGTGAGCCTGTGTAACTCTGTGAGCCTGTGTAACTCTGTGAACCTGTGTGAACCTGTGAGCCTGTGTAAGTCTGTGAACCTGTGTGAGCCTGTGAGCCTGTGTAACTCTGGGAGCCTGTGTGAGCCTGTGAGCCTGTGTAACTCTGTGAGCCTGTGTAACTCTGTGAGCCTGTGTGGGCCTGTGTGAGTCTGTGAGCCTGTGTAACTCTGTGAGCCTGTGTAACTCTGTGAGCCTGTGTGAGTCTGTGAGCCTGTGTAACTCTGTGAGCCTGTGTGAGCCTGTGAGCCTGTGTAACTCTGTGAGCCTGTGTAACTCTTTGAGCCTGTGTGAGACTGTGAGTCTGTGTAACTCTGTGAGCCTGTGTAACTCTGTGAGCCTGTGTAACTCTGTGAGCCTGTGTGAGCCTGTGAGCCTGTGTGAGTCTGTGTAACTCTGTGAGCCTGTGTGACTCTGTGAGCCTGTGTAACTCTGTGAAGCTGTGTGAGCCTGTGTGGGCCTGTGTGAGTCTGTGAGCCTTTGTAACTCTGTGAGCCTGTTTGAGCCTTTGAGCCTGTGTGAGCCTGTGTAACTCTGTGAGCCTGTGTGAGTCTGTGAGCCTGTGTGAGTCTGTGAGCCTGTGTAACTCTGTGAGCCTGTGTAACTCTGTGAGCCTGTGTAACTCTGTGAGCCTGTGTGAGTCTGTGAGCCTGTGTGAGTCTGTGAGCCTGTGTAACTCTGTGAGCCTGTGTGAGCCTGTGAGCCTGTGTAACTCTGTGAGCCTGTGTAACTCTGTGAGCCTGTGTGAGCCTGTGAGCCTGTGTAACTCTGTGAGCCTGTGTAACTCTGTGAGCCTGTGTGAGCCTGTGAGCCTGTGTAACTCTGTGAGTCTGTGTAACTGTGTGAGCCTGTGTAACTCTGTGAGCCTGTGTGAGCCTGTGTAACTCTGTGAACCTGTGTGAGCCTGTGAGCCTGTGTAACTCTGTGAGCCTGTGTGAGTCTGTGAGCCTGTGTAACTCTGTGAGCCTGTGTGAGTCTGTGAGCCTGTGTAACTCTGTGAGCCTGTGTAACTCTGTGAGCCTGTGTGAGCCTGTGTAACTCTGTGAACCTGTGTGAGTCTGTGAGCCTGTGTAACTCTGTGAGCCTGTGTAACTCTGTTAGCCTGTGTGAGCCTGTGAGCCTGTGTAACTCTGTGAGCCTGTGTAACTCTGTGAGCCTGTGTGAGCCTGTGTAACTCTGTGAGCCTGTGTAACTCTGTGAGCCTGTGTAACTCTGTGAGCCTGTGTGAATCTGTGAGCCTGTGTAACTTTGTGAGCTTGTGTGAGCCTGTGAGCCTGTGTAACTCTGTGAGCCTGTGTAACTCTGTGAGCCTGTGTGAGCCTGTGAGCCTGTTTAACTCTGTGAGCCTGTGTAACTCTGTGAGCCTGTGTGGGCCTGTGTGAGTCTGTGAGCCTGTGTAACTGTGTGAGCCTGTGTAACTCTTTGAGCCTGTGTGAGTCTGTGAGCCTGTGTAACTCTGTGAGCCTGTGTAACTCTGTGAGCCTGTGTGAGCCTGTGAGCCTGTTTAACTCTGTGAGCCTGTGTAACTCTGTGAGCCTGTGTGGGCCTGTGTGAGTCTGTGAGCCTGTGTAACTCTGTGAGCCTGTGTAACTCTTTGAGCCTGTGTGAGTCTGTGAGCCTGTGGAACTCTGTGAGCCTTTGTGAGCCTGTGTGGGTCTGTGTGAGTCTGTGAGCCTGTGTAACTCTGTGAACCTTTGTGAGCCTGTGTGGGCCTGTGTGAGTCTTTGAGCCTTTGTAACTCTGTGAGCCTGTGTGAGTCTGTGAGGCTGTGTAACTGTGTGAGCCTGTGTGAGTCTGTGAGCCTGTGTAACTCTGTGAGACTGTGTGAGTCTGTGAGCCTGTGTAACTCTGTGAGCCTGTGTGAGCCTGTGTAACTCTGTGAGCCTGTGTAACTCTGTGAGCCTGTGTAACTCTGTGAGCCTGTGTGAGCCTGTGTAACTCTGTGAGCCTGTGTGAGCCTGTGAGCCTGTGTAACTCTGTGAACCTGTGTGAGCCTGTGAGCCTGTGTAACTCTGTGAGCCTGTGATAGTCTGTGAGTCTGTGTAACTTTGTGAGCTTGTGTGAGCCTGTGAGCCTGTGTAACTCTGTGAGCCTGTGTAACTCTGTGAGCCTGTGTGGGCCTGTGTGAGTCTGTGAGCCTGTGTAACTCTGTGAGTCTGTGTGAGTCTGTGAGCCTGTGTGAGCCTGTGTAACTCTGTGAGCCTGTGTGAGCCTGTGAGCCTGTGTAACTCTGTGAGCCTGTGTAACTCTGTGAGCCTGTGTGAGCCTGTGAGCCTGTGTGAGCCTGTGTAACTCTGTGAGCCTGTGTGACTCTGTGAGCCTATGTAACTCTGTGAGCCTGTGTGAGCCTGTGAGCCTGTGTGAGCCTGTGTAACTCTGTGAGCCTGTGTGAGTCTGTGAGCCTGTGTGAGTCTGTGAGCCTGTGTAACTCTGTGAGCCTGTGTAACTCTGTGAGCCTGTGTGAGCCTGTGAGCCTGTGTAACTCTGTGAGCCTGTGTAACTCTGTGAGCCTGTGTAACTCTGTGAGCCTGTGTGAGCCTGTGAGTCTGTGTAACTCTGTGAGCCTGTGTAACTCTGTGAGCCTGTGTGAGCCTGTGAGCCTGTGTAACTCTGTGAGCCTGTGTAACTCTGTGAGCCTGTGTAACTCTGTGAGCCTGTGTGAGCCTGTGAGTCTGTGTAACTCTGTGAGCCTGTGTAACTCTGTGAGCCTGTGTGAGCCTGTGAGTCTGTGTAACTCTGTGAGCCTGTGTAACTCTGTGAGCCTGTGTAACTCTGTGAGCCTGTGTGACTCTGTGAGCCTCTGTAACTCTGTGAGCCTGTGTGAGCCTGTGTGGGCCTGTGTGAGTCTGTGAGCCTGTGTAACTCTGTGAGCCTGTGTAACTCTGTGAGCCTGTGTGAGCCTGTGAGCCTGTGTAACTCTGTGAGCCTGTGTAACTCTGTGAGCCTGTGTAACTCTGTGAGCCTGTGTGAATCTGTGAGCCTGTGTAACTTTGTGAGCTTGTGTGAGCCTGTGAGCCTGTGTAACTCTGTGAGCCTGTGTAACTCTGTGAGCCTGTGTGAGCCTGTGAGCCTGTTTAACTCTGTGAGCCTGTGTAACTCTGTGAGCCTGTGTGGGCCTGTGTGAGTCTGTGAGCCTGTGTAACTCTGTGAGCCTGTGTGAGTCTGTGATCCTGTGTAACTCTGTGAGCCTTTTTGAGCCTGTGTGGGTCTGTGTGAGTCTGTGAGCCTGTGTAACTCTGTGAACCTTTGTGAGCCTGTGTGGGCCTGTGTGAGTCTGTGAGCCTTTGTAACTCTGTGAGCCTGTGTGAGTCTGTGAGGCTGTGTAATTCTGTGAGCCTGTGTGAGTCTGTGAGCCTGTGTAACTCTGTGAGACTGTGTGAGTCTGTGAGCCTGTGTGAGCCTGTGTAACTCTGTGAGCCTGTGTGAGCCTGTGTAACTCTGTGAGCCTGTGTGAGCCTGTGAGTCTGTGTAACTCTGTGAGCCTGTGTAACTCTGTGAGCCTGTGTAACTCTGTGAGCCTGTGTGAGCCTGTGAGCCTGTGTGAGCCTGTGTAACTCTGTGAGCCTGTGTGACTCTGTGAGCCTATGTAACTCTGTGAGCCTGTGTGAGCCTGTGAGCCTGTGTGAGCCTGTGTAACTCTGTGAGCCTGTGTGAGTCTGTGAGCCTGTGTGAGTCTGTGAGCCTGTGTAACTCTGTGAGCCTGTGTAACTCTGTGAGCCTGTGTAACTCTGTGAGCCTGTGTGAGCCTGTGAGTCTGTGTAACTCTGTGAGCCTGTGTGAGTCTGTGAGCCTGTGTAACTCTTTGAGCCTGTGTAACTCTGTGAGCCTGTGTAACTCTGTGAGCCTGTGTGAGCCTGTGAGCCTGTGTAACTCTGTGAGCCTGTGTAACTCTGTGAGCCTGTGTAACTCTGTGAGCCTGTGTGAGCCTGTGAGTCTGTGTAACTCTGTGAGCCTGTGTAACTCTGTGAGCCTGTGTGAGCCTGTGAGTCTGTGTAACTCTGTGAGCCTGTGTAACTCTGTGAGTCTGTGTGAGTCTGTGAGCCTGTGTAACTCTGTGAGCCTGTGTGAGTCTGTGAGCCTGTGTAACTCTGTGAGCCTGTGTAACTCTGTGTGCCTGTGTGAGCCTGTGAGCCTGTGTAACTCTGTGAGCCTGTGTAACTCTGTGAGCCTGTGAGCCTGTGTAATTCTGTGAGCCTGTGTGAGCCTGTGAGCCTGTGTGATCCTGTGTGAGCTTGTGTAACTCTGTGAGCCTGTGTGAGCTTGTGTAACTCTGTGAGCCTGTGTAACTCTGTGAGCCTGTGTGAGTCTGTGAGCCTGTGTGAGCCTCTGAGCCTGTGTGAGTTTGTGTGGCTGTGTAAGTCTGTGTGAGTCTGTGTGTGCCTGTGTGAGTCTGTGTGACCCTGTGTGAGCCTCTGAGCCTGTGTGAGTTTGTGTGGCTGTGTAAGTCTGTGTGAGTCTGTGTGTGCCTGTGTGAGTCTGTGTGACCCTGTGTGAGCCTCTGAGCCTGTGTGAGTTTGTGTGCCTGCGTAAGTCTGTGTGAGTCTGTGTGTGCCTGTGTGAGTCTGTGTGACCCTGTGAGCCTGTGTGAGTTTGTTTGCCTGTGTGAGTCTGTGTGAGTCTGTGAGCCTGTGTGCATCTGTGTGAATCAGCGTGTCTTTGAGAGCCTGTGAGACTATTCACATCTGTGTGCCTGTGTGGCCTTGTGAGCCTGTGTGAGGCTTTGTGCCTGTGTCAGCCTGTGAGCCTGTATGAGTGTGAGTGAGTCTGTGTGAATCAGGTGCCTTTGAAAGCCTGTGAGCCTGTTTAAGTCAGTGTGCTTGTGTGGGCTTGTGAGCTTGTGTGAGGCTGTTTGAGCCCTTGTGCCTGTGTGACTTTGTGGGAGCCTGTGTACCCGTGTGAGTCTGTGACCCTATGTGAGCCTGTGTCAGACTGTGAGTTTCTGTGAGACTGTGTGAGTCTGGGTGTGCCTGTGTGAGTGTGTGCCTGTATGAGCCTTTATGACTCTGTGAGCCTGTGTAGGTCAGTGTGCCTGTGTGAGTCTCTGTGAGCTTGTGAGTCTGTGTGAGTCTGTGTGTCTGTGTGAGCCTGTGTGAATCTTGTCAGTCCTTGATCCTGTGTGGGTCTCTGTGCCTGTGTGAGTTTGTGTCAGTTTATGTACCTGTGTGAGCCTGTGTGAGCCTGTGTGAACCTTTGTGCCTGTGTGAGTCTGTGTGAGTCTGTGTGCCTGTGTGATCCTGTGAGTCTGTTTAAATCTATGAGCCTTTATGAGCCTGTGTGAGTCTTTGTGCCTGTGTGAGTCTGTGAGCCTATGTGAGCTGGTGCCAGACTGTGTGTCTGTGTGAGCCTGTGTGAGCTTGTGTGAATCTTGTCAGTCCTTGATCCTGTGTGGGTTTCTGTGCCTGTGTGAGTCTCTGTGAGCTTTTTGAGGCTGTGTTGTTAGCCTGTGAGCTTGTATGAGCCTTTGTGAGTCTGTGAGCCTATGTGAGCCTGTGTGAGCCTGTGTGAACCTTTGTGCCTGTACGAGTCTGTGTGAGTCTGTGTTAGTCCTTGAGACTGTGTGAGCCTCTCTGCCTGTGTGAGTCTCTGTGGGCTTGTGTGAGCCTGTGCGTCTCTGTAAGTCTGTGTGAGTTTGTGTGAGTCTGCGTGAGCCTGTGAGTCTGTGATTCTGTGTGAACCTGTGAGCCTGTGTAATTCCCTGTGAGTCTGTGTGAGCTTGTGTGAGTCTGTGTTCTTGTGTGAGTGTGTGTGTGCCTGTTGAGCCTGTGAGTTGTGCAAGTTGTGAGTCTGTGTGAGTCTGTGTTCCTGTGTCAGTCTGTGGGCCTGTGCGGGCCTGTGTGGGCCTGTGTCAGTCTGTAGGCCTGTGCAGGCCTGTGCGGGCCTGTGCGGGCCTGTGTGGGCCTGTGTCAGTCTGTAGGCCTGTGCGGGCCTGTGTGGGCCTGTGTCAGTCTGTAGGCCTGTGTGGGACTGTGTGGGCCTGTGCGGGCCTGTGTGGGCCTGTGTGGGCCTGTGTCAGTCTGTAGGCCTGTGCGGGCCTGTATGGGCCTGTGCGGGCCTGTGCGGGCCTGTGCGGGCCTGTGTCAGTCTGTAGGCCTGTGCGGGCCTGTGTGGCCTTCTGACCTGGGGCGGTTGAGCATGTTCTTCCAGCCCTTTGATTCTCTGAAACCTGTGTGTGTGTGAGGTTGTGTGAGTGCATATGTCTATGTGACTCTGTGTGTGACCCTCTGAGAGTGTGCCAGTGGCTGGCAGGGTACCTTTGTGTGTGTGTCTGTGTTTGTGTGTCAAGGTGCATCAGGGTGTCTGTTTGTTCATGTGAACATGTTTACCTGAGGGGCCCCATGTGCCTGTGTGTGTGTTTGTGCCCGTGGGGTCTGTGGGTATATCTCTATGTCAACACCTCTTTGTGTATCCTGTAGTTTGTCTGAGTTTCTGAGTGTGTTTACATTTCTGTGTGTCCCTGTGTCTGCCTGTGTCTGTGTCTCTCTACGTGTCTCTCTGTATCTCTGTGTCTCTGTGGGTCTCTGTTTGTCTCTGTGTCTCTATGTGTGTCCCTGTGTCTCTGTGCATTCTGTGTCTCTGTGTGTGTCCATTTGTGTGTCTGTGTGCCTGTGTGAGTCTGCATGGCCATGTTTGTGGGAGACTGTGTGTGTAAGGAGGGGCCACCCAGTGACCCCTGTCACTCAGGCCACACCCTGGGGGCTCTCCCAGGGCCCCCTCCCTCAGTTGACAAGTCTTCCCTGGTGGGCCTGGGCCTGGCTGGGGAGGTGGGTGCAGGCACAGGCCTGGACCCTGGCAGATGTGGGCACCCACAGGTGCTCCTCGCCACGGTCACCACACCCTCGCTGGCCCTCCGGGGTCTCAGTCTGCAGGACGATGGGACCAGAGGCCTCTTGTGTGTGGGGTCTCACGGGGCCTCCATGAGGCAGAGTGTGCAGGTTGACCGTGGAGTGGGCAGCCCCTGTTCTGGGCACAGCAGGGACAAAGGTTTGGTGGCAGGATGGGCCACGAGGGGCCGTGAGGCCGGAGCTGTGGGCTGGGTGGGACCAGGTCCTGGGCCAGGGACTTTGTCCCTGGCTGGCCTGCACAGCCTACTTCCCAGAGTGCTGGGCTCTGTGGGGCTGTGCCTGGTCCCTCCCGTCCATGGGACCCCCTCCACCAGGCAGGCCTCTGGGAAGCGGCCTGGGTGCCTGGTCACTCTGGCCCGGCCATGGCACAGGCTTGGCCACCTGGGGGGAGGGGTGCCCAGGACATGGGGAGAGGATGGTCAGGAACCCTCCCCACCAGCTGGCCCAGCTGGGCCCCCTCCCTGCCGTCAACAATGCAAATGCCCTGGGGTCCTGGCTCTGCTGTTTCAGTCTCAGGGCAGTGGGACTTTCCACCCTGGGCCCCACCTGCTCTGTGGCTCATCCTTGGCCCGTTTTTAGAAACATTTGCAAGTGTGTTTGTGCTCTGTGTGGGGCGGGGGCGGGGCCGCAGCCAGCACCCTCGGGGCTTGTTTCTCAGACTGGGCTGGGGGAGGGGAACCCACATCCAGCCTCCCCAGCGGGGCAGTGAGGGTCCCGGCAGGACCCCAGGCAGCGTGTGGAGCCCAGGCCTGGGCCGTGGCCTTAGCAGGGAAGCCCCTGCGGCTAAGCCTCCCACCTGGGTGTGGCCCACGGCTCTGCCAGAGGGAACCTTCCAGAACCACTGTCTCCCTGGGCCAAGGGGACAGATAGAAAGTGAAGCTCAGTGACAGCAGGCCCCGGCTGCACACTCACATCCCATGCGTGTGCACACACACACACCAACACATATGTGCGCACACACTTGCTGTGGCCCCAGCACTGACTGCCCAGGGGTCCTCAGATGCAGGTGATGAGATCTGCTCCTCGCCTGGGCTCTGTGTGGCAGTGTGGTCCCCTCACCATGGCCTCATGACTCTGACCTTGGTGCTGACCAGGGAGGCTGGAGAGGCCAAGGTGCCCGCTCGGCCAGCTTTCTCTGACCCCAAGTGCAAACCTCAGGGCCCACAATCCACTTGTGTGCGTGTGAGTGTAAACATGTTGGTGAGCACACAAGTGTGTGAAGGCACATGGCGTGAGCATGACCTGCAAGTGTAGTGTGTAGGTGTGTGTAGATCTGTATAGTATGTAGGTGTGCACAGGTGTGTGGGTGTGCACAGGCATGTGTAGATGTGTGTGGGTGTGCACAGGCGTGTGCAGATGTGTGTAGGTGTGTACAGGTGTGCAGTGGAGGCTCCTGGCCAGCTCCCCCCCTCACCTTCCAGGCCTGGCTCATTGTCACCCCCAGGACAAGACCTCTGTCTCTCCTCCGGGTCCCTGCGTGCCCCTCAGCCCCCTGGGGGCAGTGACAGGGCTGGGTGGGGGGCCAGGCAGGGTGTGGCCTGTGCCACAGAGGAGACGTGCATTTATGATGTGAGCACTGTGCTGAACAATGGCTGGGGTGTCCTGGGGCAGGTGTGGCGCACAGCCCTGTGCTAGGGCCTGTGTGCCTGTGCATGTGTGTGTCAGAAGGCTGGGGCTTGTGGAATTACCCAGCTCCAAGCTGGCCTGGGCAGAGCCCCCAGACTCCCGGCCCCAAACAGAGGCTCCCACCCAAGGAGGGGGGGTGGCGAGTGGGGGGCCGAGGAGACCCTTGGGGTCGGGGCCTGGCCGGGACTGGGTTGGGGGCCCCATGACTCGGCCTTGGGGGGAAGTGGGGGCCTTAGGGCAGGTGTCCTGTGAATACACGCTCACCCAACTCACATACACACAGAGAAGCACACTGAGAGACACACACACTGAACACAACACCCACACCCGCTACATACCCACAAACAAAATACAGACACACAACACCTGAACTCTCACTCCCCCTCCCCCCACACACCCAGAGCACACTGACACACTCACACACACAGGATGAACATATAGACACCCACACCCACACTCACACACCTACACCCACACAATCACACTCACACACACACTCACACTCACACATTCACACCCACACTCACACACTCACACCCACACACTCCTCCCTCCAGGCCCTTGGGGCTCAGGGAGCCCCACTGAGGCTCACTCAGGCCCGGCCACTTCCTTTGGGGCCGAGAACCTGCCCAGGTGTCTGCATCCACTGGTCCCACCGCTCACCCGCCATGTGCCCCCGTCCTGCCTCGGGGGTCCCATCTGGGAGGTGGGCACATGCCCTCCGCTCGGGGAAAGCCCCGCACACACACGGTGCAGGAGCCCAGGGGCACAGGTCAGCTGGCAGCTGGGAGCGGCCGAGTGAGCCCTGGGTCAGAACCGGGGGCCTGAGTGCAGGTGGGGGCAGAGCGGCTCGAGGATCCACCTGCACCTCCGGGGTCCGACCCCCGAGGTGTCTGGGATCCCCTCGGCCCTCCGCCCTGTGTGCTGGCGCTGTGCTTGCCAGGGCAGGCCTCCAGGCCTTGGGGAGAAGCCCACAGGCCTGTCTGGGCCCTGAGCACGGGGCTGGCAGAAGGGCCAGCGCCCAGGGGAGCCGAGAAGTGCTGGGACCCCGGGGCACTGGGACCCCAGCCCCGGGGCTCAGGCCTGGGGCTGGTGCAGGGCCCCGCTCGAGGGGCTGACAGCCAGGGGCTCTGGGCCGGCTGCCCTTGGAGCCGGTGCTCAGAAGCCAGCAGAGCGGGGCGGCCAGCACTGCTCAGCCTGAGAACAACGGTGACGCTGCGAGGCCGACAGGACAGGGGGCTGGGGGCAACTTCCGGATGGCGGGGGTGCCCCGCAGGGGCCTGTGCGGGCCGGTGTCCGTGGGAGGGTCTGGCCGAGGCTCATCCCGCCCTGGCCCAGGAGCGGCCGGGGGGGATGGGGATTGAGGGCAGAGGAGCAGTGAGGTGGGGGCAACAGGGCCGGGTGGGGGGCTGGCACGTGGTGGTTTGCTGTGACTGAGCCCAGCTGCAGGGTGTGACCTGCTGGGACCCTGTCCCTCTGGCTGCCATGGAGAAGGGACCCAGGTCCAGGCAGAGGCAGGGACATGGGATGGGAGCCTCATTTCAAGGAGGGTTCAAGGAGGTCTCCCACTTCTCCAGCCCATCACGTGTTAGCTGGGAACCCTCTGGAAGGAGCGGCGCCCTCAGCGACTGTCTGGCGATCGCAGGGCATAAGGCGCCTTTGAATTATTCACCAGTTTTCAGTCCCTGGAGTCAGAGGGCCCGTGTGGAGCCAGCACTGTGGCCCCTGTGCCCACATGAGCGCGGCCTACAGGTTCTCCCCCAGCCACGCGGCCTCCTCGGCCACCACCCAAGATGCCAGCCAGGCCACCAAGGCCAGGAGGCCTTCCCCCGCTCCTGCCACCCTTGCCGAGGCTGGCAGGCGCCCAGGCCTCCACCGGCACCAGCTTCTCACAGTGGGCCGGTGACACCGCGGCCACCCAGGCGTGGGCCCTGGCCGCTGTCCTTCAAACACCAGTGGTGGGGTCTGGGCTCCCTCCCACCATCCTGGGCCCCTGGGTGCCGCGTCCTAGCTGCCCAAGGGCACAAGCGGCCGAGCAGGCCTCTGAGTCTCACGTTTTCCTCTGGGGAGGGACCTGCCTGCGGGGCTGCCGGGGGCTTCCCTGGGGGTCCAGGCTGCGCGCTCAGCGCTGCGCTGGCAGGGCCGTTGGCGGGCTGGGGGCTGCCTCGTCAGGGTCTCTGGGCCCCGAGGCCAGGCCGTGACCTGGGCCCGCTTCCCCCCGCCCCCCACCCCCGCTCCCCCCAGGCAGGTGCGAGGCCGGCTCAGTCTCTCCCCAGGTCACTCATTTGGGGCAAACGTGGCCCCAGAGGGTACATGCAAATGCCTGTTTGTTCCACACCGAAAAACAAGTCTCTCAGCCTCTGGGGATGTTTCCGAAATAGCTTGTGCTGACCACCCACCTGCAGCTCCAGCCACCGCCCCCCACCCCCAGTGTGGCAGGTTGGCCTAGGCCTCAGGAATCGGGTGCCTTGTGCCCCCTCCCACAGGGCAGAGCCCACCGGGCCCACCCTGGGTCAGTGACCGCCCTGCGCATGGCGATCTAGTGAACTACAATTGTTCTCAGCTTGCTTGCATCTTTGTGACCCTGGTCCCCCACGGGCGACCCACAGGCCCCAACACTGGGGGGAGGGTGATGGGGATCGGGAGGGGGCAGAGGAGAGGAACCCTTGTGGTCCAGACGCTGGCCACCCTACTGGCCTGGCAGTCCCCACTTGAGAGCCCAGGATGACGAGGCCCCGCAGGGCCAGGGAGCTGGCCTGAGGCCACACACAAGCCTGTGGGACCCCAGGGTGGCCACGGCACCCGAGTCCCGTCCACCTGTCCCTCCCATGACCCTGCCCTGCCCCGTCCTCATCCTACGGTCCACACCCGTCTCCACTGGAGCCTCTGTCTCCGTCGCTCTCTGACTCTCCCCCGTCCCCTTCTCCTGACACCCAGGTCTCTCCCTGTCTCTGTCTCTCTCTGGTTCTCTCTCTGTCTCTCTGTATTTCTCTTTGTTTCTGTCTCTCTCTTTCTCTCTGTGTGTGTCTCTATCTCTGTCTGTCTCTGTTTTTATGTCCTATGTCTATTTCTTTCTCTCTGTCTGTCTATCTCTGTCTCTCTCTGTGTCTCTCCGTGTATCTCTTTGTCTCTGTTTCTGTCTCTTGTTCTCTCTCTGTCTCTCTGTATCTTTCTGTCTCTGTGTCTCTCTGTCTCTGTGTGTGTGTCTTTCTCTCCCGCTCCCTCTCTCTGTGTGTCTGTTTCTGTGTCTCTCTGTCTCTCTCCCGCTGTCTGTCTCTCTATGTCTTTATCTCTGTCTCTCTCCCCCTCTGTTCATCTCTGTCTCTCCCTCTCTGTCTCTCTCTCTGTGTCTCTCTATCTCTCTGTGTCTCTGTCTTTCTGTATCTCTGTATCTCTTTCTCTCCTTCTGTCTCTTGTTCTATCTCTATGTTTCCATGTCCCTCTGTCTCTGTCCCTCTCCGTCTATGTCTCTGTCTGTCTATCTCTCTGTCTCTCTGTGTCTCTATGTCTCTTTCTCTCTCTGTTTCTGTCTCTTGTTCCCTATCTCTCCATCTCTATGTCCCCTCTTCCTCTGTCTCTGTCTCTCCCCCTCTGTCCATCTCTGTCTCCCCATCTGCATTTCTCCCTGTCTTGAGCTGGTGCATAAGGGGAGGACGTGAGAACCTGCACCCACTCCTGAGTGATCTGTGCTCCATGATCTTCAGGCAGTAGATGAGGGAGCTTCTCCTTTTGGAAGGTTCCAGCTGACCCATGAAGAAGGGACAGAAGGGGTGGGAGCCCCCACCTGTGATCTCTAATGAAACACAGTCCCAAGGCCAGCGGCGGACAGGGCTACCCTCTGGAGTTTGCGGCTCTGGCGGGCGAGGCTGGGGCCAGGCTGGGCAGTGATGGTCACGGCACTGACGCCCACACCCGCGGCTCCAGAGGGTTCCCCTGGAGGGCCCGAGGGTCCAAGGAGCTGGAGTGGCCCTGACACCTGGACCCATGCCCGGAGCCACAGGACAGTGGCAAGGGTCCGAGCGGGACCACCAAGGATGCAGGACTCAGTGTGGGAGACTTTGAGTGGCCGGGGTGACACTGAGAAGTTAGGACCCACCAGAGCCTCCGGTCCTTGGAGACTCGGGCTGAGGTTTACAGGTGAGACGTGGGCTGTCAGGGCCTGCGGTCAGGTGGACAAGCCTGAACGCACCCCGACCCAGGCCCCTCGCCTTCCTCAGCAAGGGTTTTCAGATGGACCCTGGAAAGTGCTGAGCAACACGGGGAGCGGGCAGAGGGACACAGACACGTGTGATGTTGACACACGTGCAATGGGAGGCCTGCCGAGACAACTCTCCTGGCTGCCGTGTGTGTTTGAAATACCTCTAACCGGCAGAGTCGAAATGCTCCTCTCTGCCAACACACTCCCTCCCAGTCCTGCCACCCCTCACCCCAGGGCTCCCCGCCTCCAACTGGACCCCCACCTGGACCCCCAGCCCCGAGCCCCTGACGCTCCCACCTGGACACTCAGCCGTCACCCTGAGGCCCCCGCCCCGACTCAGACCCCAGGCCTGTTCTGCACGCAGCAGCCGCCCTGCAGCTGGGCTCAGTCAGAGCAAACCGCCCCCCGCCCCTGACCCGGCCCTGTTGCCCCCACCTCGCTGCTCCTCTGCCCTCATTCCCCATCCCCCCCAGCTGCTCCTGGGCCAGGGCGGGATGAGCCTCGGCCAGACCCTCCCACGGACACCGGCCCGCACAGGCCCCTGCGGGGCACCCCCGCCATCTGGAAGTTGCCCCCAGCCCCCTGTCCTGTCGGCCTCGCAGCGTCACCGTTGTTCTCAGGCTGAGCAGTGCTGGCCGCCCCGCTCTGCTGGCTTCTGAGCACCGGCTCCAAGGGCAGCCGGCCCAGAGCCCCTGGCTGTCAGCCCCTCGAGCGGGGCCCTGCACCAGCCCCAGGCCTGAGCCCCGGGGCTGGGGTCCCAGTGCCCCGGGGTCCCAGCACTTCTCGGCTCCCCTGGGCGCTGGCCCTTCTGCCAGCCCCGTGCTCAGGGCCCAGACAGGCCTGTGGGCTTCTCCCTGAGGCCTGGAGGCCTGCCCTGGCAAGCACAGCGCCAGCACACAGGGCGGAGGGCCGAGGGGATCCCAGACACCTCGGGGGTCGGACCCCAGAGGTGCAGGTGGGTCCCCGAGCTGCTCTGCCCCCACCTGCACTCAGGCCCCCGGTTCTGACCCAGGGCTCACTCGGCCGCTCCCAGCTGCCAGCTGACCTGTGCCCCTGGGTTCCTGCACTGTGTGTGTGCGGGGCCTTCCCCGAGCGGAGGGCACGTGCCCACCTCCCAGATGGGACCCCTGAGGCAGGACGGGGGCAGGACAGGTGAGTGGTGGGGCCGGTGGATTCAGACACCTGGGCAGGTTCTCGGCCCCAAAGGAAGTGGCCGGGCCTGAGTGAGCCTCAGTGGGGCTCCCTGAGTCCCAAGGGCCTGGAGGGTAGAGTGTGGGTGTGAGTATGTGGGTGTGAGTGTGGGTGTGGGTGTGAGTGTGAGTGTGTGTGAGTGTGGGTGTGATGGTGTGAGTGTGGGTGTGAGTGTGTGGGTGTGGGTGTGACTGTGAGTGTGAGTGTGGGTGTGAGTGTGGGTGTGATTGTGTGAGTGTGGGTGTGAGTGTGTGTGAGTGTGGGTGTGAGTGTGAGTGTGGGTGTGGGGTGAGGAGGTCTGTGTGCTCAGGGGCTCTCCTGTACACATGTCTCTGTCGGCAGCAGGGTGTGAGTGTGTGAGGGGCTTGCACGGATGCCTGTGCCCACCTCATGGCCCTTTCTGTCTCTCTGCATCTCTTTATCTCCTTGATCTGTCCTCTCCGCCTCCCTGCGTCTCCGTGTTTCTCTCTCTGTCCAGGTCTCATGTCTCCCCCTGTCTCTGTCTCTCCCAGCCCTGTCCCTGTCGCTGACCCTGGTGCTGTCTCCCCTTGCTGATCCCTCCACGTCCCTGCCTGTGGGACGTGGGTCCTGCCGTGAGCCCTGTGGGCTGTTCCTGGCCCGTGGCCCGGGGGGAAGCTGCTGGGGTCCCAGGGCGGTGCCTGCAGCCTGCCCCCAGCTGTGGGGCCTGGCATAGGGGAAGAGGAGGGACAGGGTGCATGGGGTTTGGGGCCAGGCGAAGTCATGGCTGGACCCCACGACGCCAGCTCCCCACCTGGGCCTGGCTCTGTCGCGGGCTCAGCCAACATGGGAGCGACACCCTGAAGGGTCCTGTAGCTGGCAAGAGCCCCGATGGCCCAACCTGGGTGGATGCCAGAATAACCTGTGCAGACCCTGGTAGAACCTAGGCTGACCCTGGCCAGACCCTGGCTGACTGTGGGTTGACCCTGATTGACCTTGAGTTGACCCTAGCTGACCCTGGCTGACTCTGAGCTGACCCTGTTGACACTGCTCACGCTGGCAGAGCCAGGTTGAACTTTGCCTAATCCTGGCTGACCCTGGACTGACCCTAGTTACACTGGCTGATCCTAGGCTGACGTTGGCTATTCAGGGTGATCCCAGCTGACCTTGTGAAGATCCTGGCTGACCCTAGGCTGATGTGCGCTGGTACGGGGTGGGGGCTAGGGCCCTCTGCAGGTCTCGGGAAACTCACTGCCCCCAAAGGGCTCTCCTGGGCTTTGGCCACTTGCCAGGCCCCAGGCCCAAGTGGCTAGGTCTCTGTTTTGGGACATGATTCTCAGAACAGCAGTCTGGCTGGGACACCTGGGCTAGCCTATGCTCGCAATGACTCAGCCTCCCCATAGAGCTATTTTGGGTGTTTCAGCAGGTGACGAGGTGCAGGAGGCTTGAGAAGAAAGAGAAAAACAAGAGAACACAAACACCATTGCGTCCCCCATCCTGCCTACACTCCTGCACCCAAGCCCTCCCCTTCTGGTAACCGTGTGCCTGGTGACCCCCATGGACTGGGGTCTGGCTCATGCAGCCTGGGCCCGGGGCCAATTTTCTTTCCATGAAGTTGGCCTGGCATCTACAAACACCTATGGGTACTGGAAGGGATGAAGCCAGGTGATGAGGCATCACCTCATTCTCCATCCAGTGCTCAGACCAAGAGGGTCTTGGGGCCCCTGGGAGGCTCTCCTTCCTCTGTGTGAGTGACTTCTTATGAGGGTCAGGACTCAGGACCCATGGGGTGGGAACAGGACTCAGGATCTAAGATAAAGTGATGAAGCCAAAGAACAAGGGCTCCAGGATGAATGGACAGAATGTGAGGGCCTGGCTGAGAGAGGAGAGGACACAGTTTTTAGGACCAGGGCCCCGTGATCAGGACCAGGCTCAGTGAACAGGACCAGGACTCAGTGATCAAGACCAGGTCCAGTATCAGGACCTGGCCCAGTGATCAGGATCAGGGCCCAGTGATCAGGACCAGGGCCCAGTGATCAGGACCAGGGATCAGTGATCAGGACCAGGGATCAGTGATCAGGACCAGGGCCCAGTGATCAGGACCAAGGATCAGTGATCAGGACCAGGGCCCAGTGATCAGGATCAGGGCCCAGTGATCAGGACCAGGGCCCAGTGATCAGGACCAGGGATCAGTGATCAGGATCAGGGCCCAGTGATCAGGACCAGGGTTCAGTGATCAGGACCAGGGCTCAGTGATCAGGACCAGGGATCAGTGATCCGGACCAGGGTTCAGTGATCAGGACCAGGGCCCAGTGATCAGGACCAGGGATCAGTGATCAGGATCTGGGCCCAGTGATCAGGACCAGGGCCCAGTGATCAGGACCAGGGATCAGTGATCAGGACCAGGGATCAGTGATCAGGACCAGGGCCCAGTGATCAGGACCAAGGATCAGTGATCCGGACCAGGGTTCAGTGATCAGGACCAGGGCCCAGTGATCAGGACCAGGGCCCAGTGATCAGGACCAGGGATCAGTGATCAGGACCAGGGCCCAGTGACCAGGACCAGGGATCAGTGATCAGGACCAGGGATCAGTGATCAGGATCAGGGCCCAGTGATCAGGATCAGGGCCGAGTGATCAGGATCAGGGATCAGTGATCAGGACCAGGGCACAGTGATCAGGACCAGGGATCAGTGATCAGGACCAGGGATCAGTGATCAGGACCAGGGCCCAGTGATCAGGACCAGGGATCAGTGATCAGGACCAGGGCACAGTGACCAGGACCAGGGCCCAGTGATCGGGACCAGGGCCCAGTGATCGGGACCAGGGATCAGTGATCGGGACCAGGGCCCAGTGATCGGGACCAGGGCCCAGTGATCGGGACCAGGGATCAGTGATCGGGACCAGGGATCAGTGATCGGGACCAGGGATCAGTGCTCAGGACCAGGGCCCAGTGATCAGGACCAGGGATCAGTGATCAGGACCAGGGTTCAGTGATCAGGACCAGGACTCAGTGATCAGGATGGGGGATCAGTGATCAGGACCGGGGCCCAGTGATCGGGACCAGGCCACAGTGATCGGGATCAGGGCCCAGTGATCGGGATCAGGGCCCAGTGATCGGGACCAGGGATCAGTGATCGGGACCAGGGATCAGTGATCGGGACCAGGGCCCAGTGATCGGGACCAGGGATCAGTGACCGGGACCAGGGCCCAGTGATCGGGACCAGGGATCAGTGATTGGGACCAGGGATCAGTGATCGGGACCAGGGATCTGTGCTCGGGACCAGGGCCCAGTGATCAGGACCAGGGATCAGTGATCAGGACCAGGGTTCAGTGATCAGGACCAGGACTCAGTGATCAGGATGGGGGATCAGTGATCAGGACCGGGGCCCAGTGATCGGGACCAGGCCACAGTGATCGGGATCAGGGCCCAGTGATCGGGATCAGGGCCCAGTGATCGGGACCAGGGCCCAGTGATCGGGACCAGGGATCAGTGATCGGGACCAGGGCCCAGTGATCGGGACCAGGGATCAGTGACCGGGACCAGGGCCCAGTGATCGGGACCAGGGATCAGTGATCGGGACCAGGGCCCAGTGATCAGGACCAGGGATCAGTGACCGGGACCAGGACCCAGTGATCGGGACCAGGGATCAGTGATCGGGATCAGGGCCCAGTGATCGGGACCAGGGATCAGTGATCAGGACCAGGGCCCAGTGATCAGGACCAGGGCCCAGTGATCAGACCAGGGTCCAGTGATCAGGACCAGGGATCAGTGATCAGGACCAGTGCCCAGTGATCAGGACCTGGCCTCAGTGATCAGGATCAGGGCTCAGTGATCAGGATCAGGGCCAGTGATCAGGATGAGGGATCAGTGATCAGGACCAGGGATCAGTGATCAGGATCAGGGCTCAGTGATCAGGACCAGGGTCCAGTGATCAGGACCAGGGATCAGTGATCAGGATCAGAGCCCAGTGATCAGGATCACGGCCCAGTGATTAGGACCAAGGCCCAGTGATCAGGACCAGGGATCAGTGATCAGGATCAGGGATCAGTGATTAGGATCAGGGCCCAGTGCTCAGGACCAGGGATCAGTGATCAGGACCAGGGCCCAGTGATCAGGACCAGGGCCCAGTGATCAGACCAGGGTCCAGTGATCAGGACCAGGGATCAGTGATCAGGACCAGTGCCCAGTGATCAGGACCTGGCCTCAGTGATCAGGATCAGGGCTCAGTGATCAGGATCAGGGCCAGTGATCAGGATGAGGGATCAGTGATCAGGACCAGGGATCAGTGATCAGGATCAGGGCTCAGTGATCAGGACCAGGGCCCAGTGATCAGGACCAGGGATCAGTGATCAGGATCAGAGCCCAGTGATCAGGATCACGGCCCAGTGTTTAGGACCAAGGCCCAGTGATCAGGACCAGGGATCAGTGATCAGGATCAGGGATCAGTGATTAGGATCAGGGCCCAGTGCTCAGGACCAGGGATCAGTGATCAGGATCAGGGCCCAGTGCTCAGGACCAGGGCTCAGTGATCAGGACCAGGGATCAGTGATCAGGACCAGGGTTCAGTGATCAGGACCAGGGATCAGTGATCAGGAACAGGCCTCAATGATCAGGACCAGGGCCCAGTGATCAGGATCAGGGATCTGGGTGCAGTTATTGTGAGAGGTCTTGCTTTGTATTCTCTTTTGTGAAGCCCAGCTCTTGCCTTGAGCCTGCAAGACCACAGGACCAGCTGATGATTTCTAGGCAAGGGGACCCCGTCCAGACCCCTGAGACCCTGCCTTGGGCCATGGGGCAGGCATCCTTGTCTCCAGAGCCTCTGCCCCTCTCCTCCCCTTCCCCTCATTCAGAGTTTGAGAACTTCTGCCTTTGGGATCATTTATTGCACCAGGAAGGCCTTTGTGGGTGCGTGCATGGCTTCTGAGCAGCGCTGAGTTCTGGCGTCCAGCTGGGCTCTCAGGAGGCTCCTCAAGTTTCCTCCCTGCAAACACAAGAGGTGTCAGGGCCTGGGGGAACTCCAGAGGCAGGTAGGGTCCTTGCCAGTGCTCCTTCCCCACCATGGCCTGGCTCCCACAGACTGGATGGAATCCAGTGGCAGCCGCACCCAGGGAATCTGATGCGCTGACGCTGCTGGGGCACATCCGTGCTCTGCCCCCAGGCCTGCCCAAGTCCTCAGTGTCTGTGGGGGGACCACCTCTCTGTAGGCCAGACCCCCATCAGGAGGGACAGGGGAGCTCTGTTGGAGCCGGGCACTCCTGCCCCCCTCAGCCAACTGCTCGGCCCCCTCGCCTCCCACCTGTGCCTGGCTGGCTCCTGCTCAGTACTGGGGGCCCTCTCGGCTGTCAGGCGGGCCCCGAACGCTCGTCACGGTCAGCGCCGTGCTGTAGAAGAGGCTCAGCAGGAAGAGGGTGAGCAGGGTAATGGTGGTGGGCCACAGGCTGGCTTCCAGGCTGTCCTCCTCGGGGCCCTCCTGCAGCAGGTCCAGCACCAGCCAGGGCAGCGGGTCCTGGTAATCTGTAAGACACGGAGGGCCTGCCAGGCCCGGGTCTGCGTGAGTGGGGGCCGAGCCAGTGCCCTCCCCACCCGGAGCTCTCAGGGTGGGGACGCTGGCAGTGTGGGTGCCCTGTCTCAGGTCTGAGGTTGCCTCCTGGAGGGCGAGAGAGCAGGTGCCCAGGGAAGGGGCTGGACCTTGCAGCTCTTGAGGCACCCTCAGGACTCCTATCTCTGGGGGTCTCAGGGCACCTCAGAGAGAGGGAGACATGGCAGGGCAGGAGGGTGGGCACTGTCTCTGCTGCGCCAAGGAGAGCTCAAGCCCAAGGCCTCCTGGATCCCAGCCCTACTTGTGAACTCAGCAAGCCCTCAGCAAGCCCTTGCTCTTGGACCTTCTTGGCCTGGGCCCCTGATGGGACCAGAGAAGATCAGACATGCCCACCCTCAGGGTGCTCCAGGTCGAGACATAGATCTGGGTCTGTGGTTAATTGTGCCAAGGGCCAGATGGACAAGACCAAGGGGCTCTGTTGCTGTCCCAGGAAGTGGCTGATAAGCTACGAGGAGCACGAGAAAGGCCCAGGTGAGAGCCACCAGCACAGGCAACCTTGCTGTCTCCAGGGTCCCAGGGCATAGACCTCCCATGTTAAATGGGATTTGGACCAGCTTGTTATATGCTGACACATCCAATCATTCGTCCATTCATCCATCCATCCATGTAACCATTCAATTACCTACCCATCTATCCATCCGTCCATCTACTCATTCATCCATCCACCTGTCCACTCACTCATCCATCCATTCATTCATCCATCCACCCCCATCTGTCCATCTGTCCATCCATCCACTTCTCTGTCCTTCCATCTGTCCATCTGTTCATCCATCTATCTGTCTCTTCGACCATCCATTCACCCATCCATCCATCCATCCATCCGTCCATCCCTCCATCCATCCATCCATCTGTTTGTCCATTTGTCCATCCATCCATCATCCATCCATCCGTCCATCCACCCATCCATCCACCTGTCTGTCCATCTTTCCATCCATCATATGTCCTGTGACCCATCCACCTGTCTGTGCTGTCCGTCTGCTGGCTCCACCCTCATCTACTGTCTCTTCCTCCTCCCCATCTCTTTAGAAAGCTCCTCCTGAGGGCAGGTCCTGGTCTCTTGGTGGCTGAACCACCTTCTCTGTGGCAGCACTTCCCCAATTAATCCATTGCTCCCCCCATTGCCCTTTGGTGACTGGACCCTTGAGAGGGGAGCAGTGGCCCAGGTGGGCAGGGGTCCCCACCCCCCCTTGGTCCTGGAAGCAGAGAGAGGCAGCCAGAAAGCTAGGTCCCCTGGGAAGGCCCAGCAGGTATCTAAACAAGAGCAGGGGCCCCGCTGCCCCCTTGTGGGAGCCCTGGTGCAGGTGTCCCACGGTGGTCATGGGACTGTCCTTCTAGTTTCGGTCTCCCTGACCTTCCCTCCTGCCAGGAGCTCCAAGCAGAAGCTGTCTAGGGGCCCTGGGTGAGAGCTGTCTCTTCTGACCCCTCACCACCCCTGCCCCCCACCCCATCTATGGTTTGGGGCTCAGGAATGCATGGGAGACTTGAATTTGGGGACCAAGTGGGGAGCAGGTGATGCCTGAGAGGGGTCTCTCCAATCGATCCCTGAACTATGCCCAGCTGGGTACACAGGGAGGCCTGAGGCCTGGAGGGACCTGGGGCAGCAGGTCTGGGCCTGGGGAAAACCCTCTGGGGGCTTGGGCGGGGACTGCTCTTGCCTTCCTGGAGCTGGTTCTGGGCTGTCAACTTCCTGCACCTGCAGGGCTCAGACGTGTGTGTGTGTGTGTGTGTGTGCGCGCGCGCACGCGTGCCTGCGCACGCGACCATGAACACATATGAGAGTACGTGTGCATGCGCCCCTGTGCACATGTGCAGAGCAGTGGGATGTGGGGTGGGGAAGGCTGTACCCAGGCGGGGTGGCCCCCTTTCCGTGCGGTCAGTGGGGCCGTCCTGCACTTCTGTGTGCTGCGCCCACAGAGGGCCCCTGGAATCCAATCCTCTTCCCTCGCCACTCCTCCCGTGAGCCCCCCTCTGCATGATGGCACCAGCCTCTTCTCTGGCCACCAGGCTCCCCTCTGCTTTGCTCATGCCTCCCGGCTGCCCCTAGAGGCAGTTTCCTGAAATACAAGTGACCAAGTCACCTGCCCCTGGGAACTTTCGTGGGGCCACCATTCTCAGGACCCATGAGGCTGTGCGTGCCTCGCAAATCTCAGCCCCAGTTCGACCCTCACGCCTGTGCTCACACTCGTGCACGGCCATGAAGGCACGTCCAGTGTCAGGCTGAGGGGAAACCAAGGCCTAGAGAAAGTCGGGGCAGTGGCTGCTCTTTCCTCCTGGGTCCTGTCCCCTCCTGGTGTGTGCAGACCCCGAGCACAGACAGATAGGCAGCCGGAGGGAAGCGCAGAGCTGCTTCAGGCGAGCATGGAGTTTATTCAAGGGGCGGGTGGGGCGGGGGCACGGCTCAGTAGCAGACGCCGTCCACCTCCGACATGACCACGGACACGTTCACGTGGGTGGGTTTACCCGCCAGGCGGTCGATGGTCTTCTGGGTGAAGGCCAGGGGCAGGGCCTCGTGGCCCACCATGCAGGAGAAGGACTCCCCCTGCTTCCAGGCCTCGGCGTCCACGCGCAGCACGCTGGTCACGGCGAAGGTGGGGACGCTCTGGCTGTGCTCGGGCAGGGAGCTCCAGGTCAGGTACTTCTCGCGGGGCAGCTCCTGGTTCCCCTGCAGCCACCGCACCAGCACATCCTTGGGGTTGAAACCTCGCACCAGGCACGTCAGTGTCACCAGCTCGTTGAGGGCCAGCTCCTCCGACGGCGGCGGCAGCAGGTGGACCTGTGGCCGGAACATGTTCTCTGGAGGGCAGAGAGCAGGGTCAGGGGTCTGGGCAGGGAAGAAGGTGCCCCCTGCCCCCTGGGCACCCCGTGTGGGGGTGGGTGGGAGCTGGAGGGCGGGGTGGGCTCAGGAGTGCACCTCGCGCACCGTGGAGTGCCCAGCCGCCCACTCGCGGGTCAGGGCCCACCTGAGGGTTTCTTGATGGTGGCGGTTAGCGGGTTCTTGGACTCGGGGTGGGTGGCAGTGCAGGAGAAGGACTGTCCGCTTTTCCAGGGATCGGTGCAGCGCGGCAGGACACTGGACACGCTGAAGCAGCCGCAGAGGTCAGGCTTGTGCTGCTCCTGGATGGCATTCTTCCCACCTGTCGGGTTCCAGGTGAAGGTGGCGCCCTTGGGGTCTCTCAGGCCACTCAGCGTACACGTGAGGCTGGCATTGGAGCCCAGGAGCAGGTCCTCAAGGGCCGGTGGGTGCAGGGACAGGCTGACCTTGCACACATCTGGACACGGCTTATCTGGACACTTATCTGGAACGGAAAGGGAAGCCAGAGCAGGTCAGCGAGCCCCTCCGCCCGCCTCCCTGGCCTCCAGCCCCAGCCCAGGCCCCTCTTGGCCACCCCCCGGGCACTCAGCCACCTCTTGTCTGAGGGGAGTGCCCACAGGGATGCAGTCAGGGAGCTGGGTCAGGGTGGCACCATGGGGGCCCCGCCCCAGCCCGCCCTCTGACCTTTGCAGGGCACGTCCACGGCCTGGCTGGGTTTGGAGAGGTGCTGCACTTGGCATTTCACAGACTTGCTGTCTGGGCACTGGTCGGCCGGCACGGTCAGCTGGCTGCTCATGGTGTACAGGCCCCCGGCCTGAGCAGGGGGGAAGTTCCTGATGGACACGCCCCTGCCGCTCTGGCTCCAGGTCACCTTCAGTGGCTCTGACGGGAGGAAGCCCTGGACCAGGCAGGCGATGACCACCTGCCCGTCTGAGTTGGCACTCCTGAGGCTCAGTGGGAAGAGTCTGGGGCTGGTTTCAGTCACTGAAACACAAGGTGTGCTGTGAGATGGCAGCCTTCGCGCTGACCAGACGCCCGACACAGCCCCATGAGGGCAGGACGACGCCCGCCTTTCCTTTACACACACAGAGTTAGTGACTGCCCCAAGGTCGCGCAGCTTGTACGCGGTGCACCCGGGGCCGGCCACCTGAGTCCAGCTGAGCCATTTCTGAACGCGCTCCTTGGGGCTCTGGGCACGTGGGCCACACGCGCTCCTCAGACGTGGGCCCTGGCTGTCGCACGCGGCTCCCCCACCGGCCAGCTGAGTCTGCGTGTGCTGTCGGAGCCTCAGCTGCCCTCTGTGCAGTGGGCGTGGTCATGCCCTTCCCCAGCGTGTGCGGTATCGTGAGAAATGGGCCCAGGGAGAGGGCAGAAAAAAGCCAGAGCAGCCTGGGCTTGAAGCTGAGTCTGCATGGGGGCCAGTTTGTCTGTCCTGGGGCTCAAGCTGGGGAGCAGAGGGGGCCTGAGACTTCTATGTCACCCCTCCCACTTCCTGGGTAAAAGTCCCAGTCCAACCACCTCCCCCTACAAAGCCGCCCCCCCCATCCTCCTAAACTAGCAGCTGACTCCCATGGACTGTGGGTATCTTGAGGCTGGAGGCCCAGTTCCAAATCAGTCCTTCTGGGCTGCCCCCTGGACAGCGGGGCTACAGAGGGCATGGTCTGCCCTGGTCCTTTCACAGTTCCCTTCCGGTCAACCGGTGACGGGAGCGGGGAACATCACAGTTGCACCCTGAGGCTGCACGGCCCTTGTGTGCCCCCAAGAAACATGGGGGGCTGTCTGGCTGGAAACCAGGGCTCTGGGTGTGATCCATGCTCAACCCACTGTCTCCTGTTCACCTCAGGCACTAGCCCAGTCCACCCCAGCTCAGCCCAGCTCAGCCCAGCCCAGCCCAGCCCAGCCCAGCTCAGCTCAACCCAGTTCAGCTCAGCTCAGCTCAACCCAGTTCAGCTCAGCTCAGCTCAACCCAGTTCAGCTCAGCTCAGCTCAACCCAGTTCAGCTCAGCTCAGCTCAACCCAGTTCAGCTCAGCTCAGCTCAACCCAGTTCAGCTCAGCTCAGCTCAACCCAGCTCAGCTCAACCCAGCTCAGCCCAGCCCAGCTCAGCTCAACCCAGTTCAGCTCAGCTCAGCTCAACCCAGTTCAGCTCAGCTCAGCTCAACCCAGTTCAGCTCAGCTCAGCTCAAACCAGCTCAGCTCAACCCAGCTCAACCCAGCTCAGCTCAACCCAGCTCAGCTCAACCCAGCCCAGCCCAGCCCAGCTCAGCTCAACCCAGTTCAGCTCAGCTCAGCGCAGCTCAACCCAGTTCAGCCCAGCTCAGCCCAGCTCAGCCCAGCTCAGCCCAGCTCAGCCCAGTTCAGCCCAGTTCAGCTCAGCTCAGCCCAGTTCAGCCCAGTTCAGCTCAGCCCAGCCCAGCCCAGCCCAGCTCAGCTCAACTCAGTTCAGCCCAGTTCAGCCCAGTTCAGCTCAGCCCAGCCCAGCCCAGCCCAGCTCAACCCAGTTCAGCCCAGCTCAGCTCAACCCAGTTCAGCCCAGTTCAGCCCAGCTCAGCTCAACCCAGTTCAGCCCAGCTCAGCTCAACCCAGTTCAGCCCAGTTCAGCCCAGTTCAGCCCAGTTCAGCCCAGTTCAGCTCAGCTCAACCCAGTTCAGCCCAGTTCAGCCCAGCCCAGCCCAGCCCAGCTCAGCTCAACCCAGTTCAGCCCAGTTCAGCCCAGTTCAGCCCAGCTCAGCCCAGTTCAGCCCAGTTCAGCCCAGCTCAGCCCAGTTCAGCTCAGCTCAACCCAGCTCAACCCAGCTCAGCCCAGTTCAGCCCAGCTCAGCCCAGCTCAGCCCAGTTCAGCCCAGCTCAGCCCAGCTCAGCCCAGTTCAGCCCAGCTCAGCCCAGCTCAGCCCAGCTCAGCCCAGTTCAGCCCAGCTCAGCCCAGCTCAGCTCAGCTCAACCCAGCTCAGCCCAGCTCAGCCCAGACCAGTTCAGCCCAGTTCAGCCCAGCTCAGCCCAGTTCAGCCCAGCTCAGCCCAGTTCAGCCCAGTTCAGCCCAGTTCAGCCCAGCTCAGCCCAGCTCAGCCCAGTTCAGCTCAGTTCAGCCCAGCTCAACCCAGCTCAGCCCAGTTCAGCCCAGCTCAGCCCAGCTCAGCTCAGCTCAACCCAGCTCAGCCCAGCTCAGCCCAGACCAGTTCAGCCCAGTTCAGCCCAGCTCAGCCCAGCTCAGCCCAGTTCAGCCCAGTTCAGCCCAGCCCAGCCCAGCCCAGCCCAGCTCAGCTCAACCCAGTTCAGCCCAGCTCAGCCCAGTTCAGCCCAGTTCAGCCCAGCTCAGCCCAGCTCAGCTCAGCCCAGTTCAGCCCAGCTCAACCCAGTTCAGCCCAGCTCAGCCCAGTTCAGCCCAGTTCAGCCCAGCTCAGCTCAGCTCAGCCCAGTTCAGCCCAGCTCAGCCCAGCTCAGCCCAGTTCAGCCCAGTTCAGCCCAGCCCAGCCCAGCCCAGCCCAGCTCAGCTCAACCCAGTTCAGCCCAGCTCAGCCCAGTTCAGCCCAGTTCAGCCCAGCTCAGCCCAGCTCAGCCCAGTTCAGCCCAGCTCAGCCCAGCTCAGCCCAGCTCAACCCAGTTCAGCCCAGCTCAGCCCAGCTCAGCTCAGCTCAACCCAGCTCAGCCCAGCTCAGCCCAGACCAGTTCAGCCCAGTTCAGCCCAGCTCAGCCCAGCTCAGCCCAGTTCAGCCCAGTTCAGCCCAGCCCAGCCCAGCCCAGCCCAGCTCAGCTCAACCCAGTTCAGCCCAGCTCAGCCCAGTTCAGCCCAGTTCAGCCCAGCTCAGCTCAGCTCAGCCCAGTTCAGCCCAGCTCAGCCCAGTTCAGCCCAGTTCAGCCCAGTTCAGCCCAGCTCAGCTCAGTTCAGCCCAGCTCAGCTCAGCTCAGCCCAGTTCAGCTCAGCTCAGCTCAGCTCAGCCCAGTTCAGCTCAGCTCAGCTCAGCTCAGCCCAGTTCAGCTCAGCTCAGCTCAGCTCAGCCCAGTTCAGCTCAGCTCAGCTCAGCTCAGCCCAGTTCAGCCCAGTTCAGCCCAGTTCAGCCCAGTTCAGCCTAGTTCACCCCAGCTCCACCCAGTTCAATGCAGCTCAGCCCAGTTCAGCCCAGTTCAGCCTAGTTCACCCCAGCTCCACCCAGTTCAATGCAGCTCAGCCCAGTTCAGCCCATTCTACCCAGCCCAGCTCAGCCCATGTGTACAGCATCCTGCTCTGTGTCTTCTGGGTCAATGGCCGTCTGCCTTTCTCCCTCTTGTCTCTGTATTGGTACCTGTCCTCCATCCTCCCATCCCAGGAGGCCGTAGTATGGCCTGGCTGTGGAGGAGATGAGGCCTGAATAGCTTCTGAGACCCACCTGCTCAAGGCTGCCAGAGGGTCCAACACGGCTGGGAGAGGCCCATGCCTTTTGGTCATGTGGCCATGCCCTGCTGGTCCCCGTGCCCGCCTGCCCAGAGGCGCTGGAGTGGGGAGGGAGAACCAGGCCTCGTCCAGGCCCTCCTGTTGGCCGTGTGGTCTCAGCCGACCCCTGCCCCGCTCTGGGCCGTTTGCGCTGCGAGGTGAGGCTGACGCTGGGAAGGGGCTGCATGGCGGTGTCTGGCCCACAGGCGGGGGTCACTCACCCACTTCCTGTCCCGCCAGTTGTGGCCGCGTGCCTCCACGTCATGTCTGATCTGTGGTCTGGCTGTGGCGGGACCAGGTGTGTGTGGCCTGGGCTGTGGGACCCCCAGGAGCCTGGCCCTGGCCTGAGGCCATGTGGGTGCAGGCGGGTGCCGTGGGGGGTGTGTCTCCACGGGGCGCCCACGGGGCTGGGCTGGGGGCCGAGGTGCAGAGAAGCAGAGGCCGAAGTAGACAGAGTCAGGGGCTTAGGGTCCCTGAGGTAGAAATAGTCCCAGAGGTGCAGATGAAGTGAGGGCCGGAGGGGAGGTTGCACAGGCCGGCAGGGGCGGGAGCCCCAAGGGACAGCCTCACCAGAGTGACCGCAGTGAGCAGGCCCCACAGACCTTCAGGCCACAGGGCAGCTGTGAGGGTGGGGAGCCTCTCCCTCCTGGCCACGACCAGGGGCTGCCCCTCCTCCGCCAGCCTCAGCAGCAGCGGGGCCCTGGACTGAAGCTGGGCAGGGGGTGTGGGCCCCCCTGCCTGGAGCCTGGAGTCCTGTGGGTCGGGGTGGCTGAGGGCTTCCCCCCGCCTGCATCCACCCAATTCCCTGCCCAGGCTTCTCCCACCCACGGGCCCTGCCGGCTGCCCGGCTGCTTGGCCCTCCCCGCTGCCCCTCAGGAGGCGGCCCCGGCCTGGGCACACGAGGGGCCGTGGGGCCTGGTTTGCACCTGCTTTCGCATGTTCATTCATTTCTTCACACCCAGAAGGTTCTGGAGCTACACACAGGGACCCATGGTCCCCTCCCGGGAAGGACACCATTGGGGGGAGAGCTGCAGGCAGGTGGAGGGGGAGATCAGCGTTTCCCTGGGGGAGGGGTGGGCCCAGGACGGGAGTTGGGGCAGGTGGGCTGGGAGGGGGAGATGGATGGAGGAAGGGGAGCCTGGGGCATGGCACCGGGTGGGCAGACACACCTGGCTTGGTCAAGGGACTTCTGGCGTTTTATCACGGACCCTGGCACACCCACAGCATCGCCCACGAGGGGCACTTCCGCCCGGGCCGCCGGACTCTGGTCCACCCCCCGCCCACCGCTCTCATGAGCACCAGAGGCGCCTGCATCGTGGTTGACTGGCCCTGAGGATCCTTCCTCTTGCCGGCCCGTGAGGTCCTGGGGCCCTGCACCTTCCGGGGGTCTGAAGCCCCGGTGTCCCCTGGAGCCGCCCTGAGGGAGCTGGAGGAGTGGGACTCGGGGTGAGTGGTTGAGGCAGTGCCTGGCGCGAGTGGAGGAAACAGAGGAGGGCGGTGCGGGGCGGGGGACCGCTCTCTCCTGAGGCTGGTGTCCCCCACGCAGACAGCACTGCCCCGCTGTGGGCACAGACGGGCACGGAACGCGGGGCAGAAAGAAGAGCTTGGACTTGAGGCGGACGGATGTGGGGTCTCGCACGACCTGACGGTCGCAGTGGTTGGGGGAAGGGCCTGAGCCCGAGTGGACACTGTTGTTAAGACTAATGAGCACCTTTGGGGGTCAAGGACTTGCCGAGCGTGGCTCCAGTTGGGAGGGAGGAGCCGGGACTGGGCGAGTCCTCCCTGGGCTTCTTCGGAAGGAGGAAGGGCCTCGGCTTGGCCAAGGCCTACTGGCTGGTGGTGAGTGTCCTGGGGCCGCGAAAAAGGACCTCACACTGAGGGGCTTGAAACAACAGAAATTCAGTCTCACACTCTGCAGCCAGACGCCCGAGATCCAGGTGTCCCAGGGCCCTGCTCCCGCCAGAAGCTCCAGGGGAGGGTCCCTCCTGCCCTCAGCCTCTGGTGGCCCCAGGCGTCCCAGGCATCACCCAATCTCTGCCTCTGCCCTCATACGACCTCCTGCCCTGAGTCTGATCTCTCCTCCTCTGTCCCTTGTAAGGACGCTTCTCACTGGATTCAGGGCCACCTGGACAATCTCATCTTAAGATCCTTAACTTCAATCACATAAGCAAAGACCCTTCGTCTGAATAGGATCACCTTCACGGGTTCCAGAGCTTAGGATGTGGACATAACTTCTGGGCCTGGGGGCACCATTCCGCCCACTGTGGTGGGTTAATGCAGAAGAAAGAGGAGGAGGAGCAGAGGGGAGCCCGAGAAGGTGGGGTCTTGCTGCTGGGAGGGCGTGTCTGGCAGGGTTGCTGGGTCTGGAGCCCGGCTGGCTGGGTGGGATCCATCCCCCTGCTCTCCTCTGCGGGCCTGCCCTTGGGCTGTGCTCCCACTGTGCCAGCCCCTCTGGGTGGGGTGACTGCCACTGTTCTCGGAGAGACAGCAGTGAGTGGCCTTGAAGTGGGATCTTAGTTCCCTGCCCAGGAATTGAATCCGCGTATCCTGGATGAAAACCAGGAATCCTAGCTGCTAGACCACCAGGGGCCGGAGGCTAGAAGCAAAGTTGCCCTGGCTCTTGCCCCGTTTGAAAGCAAGAGTGTTTCAAGGAGGAAAAAGTGTAAAAAGAGGTATGAAGTTTGTTGTTAGAGACAGAGCACAACATGTGGGGGAGCACGCAGAGAAGTAGTTTATTTAAGACAGGAGCAAGGCAGAAATACTCACCTGGAGAGAGAGGGTGTGGGCGTCCTCCCTGATGAGGCGCAGTAAAGCGGGGGCCAGATGGTTTGTACAGGGCAGTCCTCCCGGATCTTTGTCTTCCTCTGGCCCATTACCTCGCCTCTTCTCCCGCATCTGACCTGTCCTAGGGCCCTCCCGACAAGTGCGTATCTTCTTGACAAGAAAGATTCCAACGCAAAGGCTAACGGGAAGTTTGACAACACATTATGGGGTGGCATCCCCTCCCTTTTTGACCCCCGAGGAGGCTTCCTGCACATGTGCAGGCGGGGAGCTTGCCCTGACCTCAGGAGCGATAGACATGGTCGTCTTATCTCTTTACTCCAGCAGGGCTCAGCTCCTGCCACTAACTTTGTCCTTGGAGTGTCAGGGAAAGCAGAGCTCCAGGTTACTCTGCTTGGCAAGCTCCAGCCTCTCAGCCCAGGGGCCCATCTATCTCCTATTTCACCACCTTTCTTCCCGACTTGGGGAAGATGCACGTTGTCCGTGTGTGACGACGCCCAGCTTACAGGGCCCCGCGTGGGCTGAGCCCTTGTTGCCCTCGTTCCGGATTACATGGTGGGTCTCATGATCTGGGGTGCAAGTCAGAGAAAGGGGACACTCAGCTCTGCCCCCGGGGGCTCCTGGCTCAGGAGATGGGGAGGAAGGCCCCTGGACCTCGGCTTGAGAGGGCCATGCAGGTTGGGGCCGGTCTTGGGGCCTAGTTTCCTGAAACTGTGTGCGGGTCTGTGCAGGTGTGAGTGTGTGAGTGTCGGTGTGAGGGGGCAGAGCAGAGCAGGGCTGCGCCCTTGACCTTGTGTGAAGTGCTCTACTGCCCCTCTCATGTTCTATTTGAACCAAACACTCGGGCTCTCTGGACAAGCCTCAGAGTTGCCCAGTGCTGGGTTTTCTGTGCCCGACCCCAGCAGGCTGCACGGTCCGTGTCGGAGTCCGTGGGATGCCTGGTCTCCCAGCGCAGATGGCGGCTCTCAGAAGGGCCTTCGCCACAAGTGGACTCTCCTGTCAACACAGTCTGGGCACTCGTATGCTGGGAAGGAGGACACCGGGCCCTGAAGAATGGTCTTAGCTGCTCACAGGTCCTCAAAGAGGCCAAGAGGGTCACTCACCGCCCCTAGTTTCCTCCTATTGTACCTTTTCCAATTATTGAAACATTTTCTTCCTGTTATTGGCCACCCAATAAGCCACCCGGTTTTTCCTTATGGTGCAGGACCCACTGCTCACATTTCTTTCTTTTCATTGGTTGCTGAGTGCTCTTTGTATATGAAGGAATCCTGCCCTGTGTCACATGTGCTCATGCACTCTGCCCCGTTTCCATGGGACTTCAGAGCTCCTTGTGGGCGGGCTTCTCCAACTCTTTACCCTCAGGAGGAGGCTCAGCCCGGGCCCACCACTGTGCTTGGCCAGCCGGCCCTCTCCCTGGTGCCTGTGGCTCCTGCCTTCGCGGCTCCCAGCTTTCTTCTCGAGGACGGTGGCGGCCAGCCCCAGACAGCTCTCGCTTGTTCATCGGGACGTCCGGGCTGGCTGGCGGGATGGGGCCTGAGGACTGGCCTGTCTGCGTGAGCTCAGTGGGTGGTGACTAGGGCCCCAGGAGGCTGATGCCGGCCTCCATCCTGGTGCTTGTGCAGCTGTGTTCCTGCGGCCTCCTGCACTGACCACTGAATGAGCCCCTCAGGGTTTGGCCACAGGGATGGGGATTGTTGCTTTTACCTTTGTGCGGAGAGGGGCGGTGAGTCTGGGCTGGAGGCCAGTGGCGCAGGCGTGGTGGAGCCTGAACCGGGGTCTCTGTGGGTATTGAAGGACTCTTGAGGTGGAGCCTGGCTGGACACTTGGGTCCTCGGGGCCCAGAGCTGCCCTCTGCCCCCTTCCCTCTGGCCCCTTGTCCACGTCCTCGGGGGGGGGGGCGCACCTCCTGCTCCCAAGGGACCACAGGCACCTCCCCCAAGGTACGCTCAGGTGGCATGGGATTCTTTACTTAAAGGAACTTTACAAGGAAAAGTAAAGAGAGAGAGGTCAACCTGATTCTGGCAGTGGGTCAGCTGGAAGATGGACTTCTGTCTTGTTTCTTTGAAGAAAGAATTTAGGAAAGAGACCAAGATTGTGAAATAGAGACAGTGTTTACTAGAAGGAAGGTACGAGTGGAAGAGCACATGGGAAACTTGGAGCGAGTCATGTGCCATAGGGGTGGCTTAGGTTGCTTACATGGGGACAGTTGTCCAGGTGGTCTCTGGCCAATCATCTCGAAGTGTCAGCAGGAGAGTGATTGCAGCTGCTCAGCCTGGAGCCCATCTATCTCCTACGTCGGGACGAGGGCACGGGGGACGGGGGTGGGTGCTGCAGGGCTGATTTGGCCACACTGCGGACCCCTTGGGAAGCGCCTTTTGCTGTGGGACCCTGCCTCACAGCCTAGGGCCCTGCCCGCAGCCCTGAAAACTGCCCTGGCCCCTCCCCAGAAGGCCTGCTCTGCAGCCTCATTCTGCATGAACGGGGCCTGGGGGTGGACAGCAGGGAGGGTGGGCACGGGACAGGAGCAGGGCATGGGGGGCAGTGCCCTTGGACCTGGGGGCACGGAGGGCGGGGCTGAGCCTGGGGAGTGAGCCCTTGGCTTGGCTGGGCTGGACTCAGACGCTGGATTGGGCTGGTTGGGACTCTGAGTCCTAGATTTGGCTCTGGGCTCCAGCGTGGGCTGGGCCATGGGCTCCAGGCCGTCACTGTGCTCAGGGGTTGTTCAGTCAGAGCCGGTGTGGGCCCAAGCCCAGGGGCCTGGGAGAAGCCTGGGGCGGCCAGCAGCCACGCCCAGCCCAGGCCTCTCTGCGGAGGGAACAGATGCTCTTCTGGGACTTGCCCCAAAGTGGGGTGGTGTGGGGCTGTGATAGGTGGGCCCCCTTGTCGCCTTCGCCCTTGGGGCTGAGCTGGGGCCTCTGGGCGCCCGTGTGCTGGTCGCTGGGCCCCTGACTCTGGCCCCTTGGGGGCTGTTCTGCTCCTTCCTCCGGCCCAGGGTAGAGCTGGCCGCCTCGGGGCTGCTCACACGAGGAGGCGAAAGGCAGGGCTGTGCAACGTCTGTGTAGTCGCGGGAAGCCCGCGGCTGCTCCTGCCGGACGGCGGCCAGGACCCACTTCGCCTGGGAGGACGGCGTGCGTGAGGGACTCTGTGCCCAGGCCGAGGTTCTCCCTCTCTCTGGGCACCCCGCCCTGGAATGGGGCGCCCGTGCCCACCTTGCAGAGGGTGACGGTAGCGCTGTAGCTCACGCTGAGCAGGAAGAGCGCCACGAAGGTGAGGAGGCTGGTCCGTGTGCCCTGCAGCTCCTCGCTCTCGGCCGCCTCTGCGCACAGGTCCTCCAGGGCCAGCTCTGCGGGCGTCAGCCGGTCAGCCCCCTGGCCTCGGGGTCCGACGGGGAAGGACAGGCCTGGCCACCCTTAGGGAGCAGAGGGGACTGGGCCGGGCGCCCTGGTCCTGGGCGGTCCCTCCGTCCGGCCCCTCTGCGACTGCCCAGAGCCACCAGCCGGACCTGCAGGGTGGGGGGTTGGAAGCCCCCGAGCCGGCCGGTGGCCGTGTGGGGCGGCACCGTTCCCCTGCCCTCTGCTGTGCCTCCGCTCTCAGGCGGCTGGCGTTTTCTCTCCCCCGGTTTCTCCGGCTTTTCTCCTGACTGCCGGTCGCCCCTCTCAGCCCCGCGGGCCCCTCACCTCAGCTCCAGCTCTGCCCCACCCCGCTCCCTGCCCCATGGCAGGCGGGGTCCCCCGGCCTGGGGAGCACCCACATCCACCCACTTCATGGCCTGTGGCCGCCCAGTCCGGCCCCCTGGGCCCCGTTCCTGCTCGGCTCCGTTCTCGCCAGCCTGGGGGCCCCTTGAAGAGCCCAGGCTGGCATCCCTGCCTGGAGCCCTCAGGAGGGGCTCTGGACCCGGGAGGGCCCCTAGGCTCATTGGATCATCGCAGTGGGTGCCCCGAGGGCTCGGTCCGGCCGCACGGACCTTGCCCAGTCTGCGGGAGCCCAGAGCTGCCCCTGGCCTCCGGCTCCTCCTGTCCTGGGGCTGGGCCCCTTCCTTCCCCAGCACGGCCTCTGCTCTGGGCTCGTGTTCAGGGTGTGGGCTGTGCATGTGCTGCTTTCTGTGTGGCTGTGGTGGGTGCCTGCGTGCTGTCCATGTGTGTGTCTGTCCGTGTGTGTCAGTATGTATCTGTGTGTGTCCACGTGTGTCTGTGTGTATTCATGTGTGTGTGTTCATGGCTGTGTCCCCGTGTGTCTGTGTCCATATGTGTCTGTGTATATCCATGTCCGTGTGTGTCAGAGTGTCCATCCATGTGTATCAGTATGTGCCCATGTGTGTGTCCGTGTGTGTCCACACGCATGTGTCTCTGTGCGCCTGTGTCCATGTCTGTGTGTATCCATGTGTGTGTCCATGTGTCTGTGTGTGTCTGTGTATGTGTTCATGTGTGTGTCTCCATGTGTCTGTGTGCCTGTTGTGTCTGTGTCCATGTGTATCAGTGTCTGTGTCCATATGCCTCCATGTATATCTGTGTCCATGTGTGTCAGTGTGTCTGTCCATGTGTGTCTGTTCATGTGTATCAGTATGTGTATCTGTGTGTGTTCATTTGTATGTGTTCATGTCTGTGTCCCCATGTGTCTGTGTCCGTGTGTGTGTCTGTGTCCATGTGCGTCAGTGTGTGTCTGTGTGTCCAACTGTCCATCTGTGGGGTGCAGCTGACAGGGAGGGGCTGGCTGCAGGAGGAAGCCACGTGGGGCGACGGGTGGGTCCAGGGGCCCAGGTATGACGGGGAAGGGTGTGGGAGTGGCCTGGGAGCGAGGGCGGGCCTTGGGAGGCCACCTGTGAGTGTGTGTGAGACGCTACCAGCGGTTGGCAGTGCCGTGTGACTTGGGTGGGTGCGGAGCCTTGGCACCAGCGGGCATGACAGTGTGAGGGTGCGTGCGAGGGCTGGGCGTTTCCCTGGATCGATTCAGGGTGGAGTGAGGCTGAGCAGCAAGATGGGGGACACAGGGCGCCGACCCCGGCCTGGTGTGACCACGCAGGTGGGATGGGGGGTCAGAAGGCCGGGGTCAGAGGAGTGGGCTCCGCACTGGCCCCTGTGCAGGGTTGGCCCGTTTGTGCCCAGGAGGTGACGGTGGAGGGACCTGCGTGTTGGTGCCGGTGCGGGGGACTGACTTGGCCCATTTCTCTACCTGGAGGGCCTGTGTGTGCAGCTGGACTTGGGAGCTTGGGGGCTTGTCTGTGTCCAGAGGGGCTGGCAGGAGGCTAGGGGTGGAGGCTGAGGCCTCCGGGACCTCCGGGAGAGGCTGGGGTCTCTGTGGTCCCTCCCCTAGGACCACTCTCTGGCTCTTAGAACTCCTTTGAGTGGATAGAGTGCATAGTGGGGTGGCGGGGAGGGCCTCTGACACAGACGGCAATGCTGGATGGAGCCGCGCCTCAGCCCCGGCCCCCGCCCCGTGCCTTCCTTTCCGTGTGCCAAGACACTGCTCCCTGCCCCACAGCTCCCCAAGAACGGGCACGCCCAGGGCTCTGAGCAGGCACTGGAGTGTTTATTGACGATGGACGGAAGGTCTGGCCGGCCCCTCCCCCGCCCCAGCAGGATGGAGCCCTGGGACGGGGGGGGAGGGGGTCAGCCGTCATTTACCAAGGTCGATGGACATCGATCTCTCGAGGGTCCTTGAGCCGGACAGGGCCTCGTGGACCACCTGGCAGGTGAACATGCTCCTCTGCTGCCAGTCGGCCTGCTTGACCGCCAGGTGGCTGTAGACGAAGAAGGCGGGGCTGGAGCCGCGGACCCTGTGGGGCCCCGTGCTGGTGTGCTGGTCCGCCTGCATCGGGGCGCCGTTCCGCAGCCACCGCACGGAGATATCCGCGGGGAAGAAGTTCTGGATCAGGCAGGTGAGGGTGACCTCGCCCTTGGTCTTGAGCTCCTCCTTGGGTGGCGGGAACACGTAGACCTCGGGAATCATGCGCTTGCCTGCAGGCAGGTGTGTGGTCGGCCAGGCTCCACCTGGGAGACCCGCCCACCTCCCCTCAGCCTGCAGCTCACCAGGGCCCTTGGAGATGGAGCGCAGGATCTCCTTGGGCAGGTGTGGGTGGGCCACTTTGCAGTAGTAGGTCTCGCCCTCAATCCAGTCACTGACGTCCACCGGCAGGGTGGACGTGACGGTGACCGTCCCGTTGAACTGAGTCTTGGCGATGGGTGGGTCTGGATAGACTAGATCCTTGTTCTCCGTGGACCAGGTCAGTGTCATGTCCTTGTCGCTGGCCAGGTCCACCACCAGGCAGGTGATCTTGGGTGACTTGTTGACGTACAGGTCGAGGGGTGTGGGTGGGCTCAGGTAGGCGCTCACGCCACGGGGCTCAGACTCGGCTGTGTGGGAGAGGGGACTGAGTGAGGCTGAGTCTGCCCTCCTCTCTGAATCCCGAGCGGCTGGGTGTTGGCGTGGGCGAGCACCGTACCTGTGCACCTGCGGGCGTGGTTGTCGTAGGTGAAGCCATAATAGGTGACCCGGCAGGTGTAGGTGATTTGGGACACCCACTGGCCCTGCGTGATGTTGAGCTCGCTGTAAGTGGAGGCCAGTTTGCCCTCCACCCTTTCGGGGCCGGTGTGTGGGAACACGTCTGTGGCCTCACGCCCGTCCACCAGCCAGGTGACCTTGATTTTGCCTGGGGTATAGCCGGAGATGAGGCACAGGAGCTGGATGGTGGTATGGGTGTCACCACGGGGGTCGCACGAGGAGTAAAAGAGCTTCACAGAGGGGTCGGGGAAGCTCTTGGTGCACCCTGGTGGCAGAGGCAGCAGGAGTGGGGTTGGCCTCTCTGAGCCCCCAGCCCCTCCTCCCTGTGCCTCCTGCCTGGCCTCCCCCTCCCCCTCCGGCTGTCTCGCGGGCTGGCCCAGACCTGGCTCACCAGTGACGGCCTTGGTGGTGGTGGTGTTGGACGCAGCGTGAGCCACACTGCAGGTGAACTTCTGCTTGGACCACTCGCCCGAGACTGTCACCTGGCTGCTGGTGGTGTAGAGGCTGGAGTTCAAGTTTTGGACGGCAGGGAAGGTCAGGGTGCTCCTGTTCAGGGACGCTGTGTCCCAGGTCATGGTCACTGGCCCCGGGAAGTAGCCCGTGACCAGGCAGCCCAGCGTCACAGAAGTGGCATTGGTAGCACTTGTGCAACAGGAGCCCAAGGGGTAGACGGATGGGCCGTGGATGGAGGCTGTGGGGACAAGACAGGGGTCAACGCTGGCCTCAGGACTGTCACCCGTATGTGCCAGACTAACTGCTGGCTTTGGGGGGTGGGCTGTGGGGTCGAGGGGGGGTGGTCCCGTGCAGGGAACACCGGGACTCTGCTCCAGCTTTGGGGGACAGATGGCTCCTCCTGGGTCCTTTCCTCATCTCCTGATTCCACTAGGGACGCCCTCCAGTGAATCCTTGTGCCCCTGCAGAAGCAGTGGCTGTCACTGCCCTTGGCCAGGACTCCTGCCCTCAGCCCCAAGTGGGTGGACACGGGGCTCTTGAGTGGAGGCGCTAACCCACTCCCTGAGGTGGAGGCTCAGAGCCCATAGCCCCCTGTCGGCACCCGGGGACCCAGAGAGACCCCCCCCACCCCAGGAGTTACCAGGCTACTCTTCTGCCCCCACTCATAGACCCCCATTGGAGATCAGGGAACCTGAGAACCCCAGTAGCCACCAGTCTGTCCCCTCTGCCCCACCCATAGCCCTGGGAACACAGGCCTGGGACACAGAGACCCCCAGGATCACCAAGCTGCTTTCCCACTCCTAACCCTAACTCAGACCCCCATCGGGGATCAGGGAGACCCCCAGGAACCACCAAGCTGGCCCTTCTGCTCCCAACCAAAGACCTCATAAGGGCCTGGCGATCCACAGGACCCCACTTCCCAGGAATCACCTTGTGTCCCCGCCCCACTCCAAAGTCCCTGTGGGCTTGCTGTGGGCGGATCCACCTGCCACCCACTGGGCCCCTGCTACCTGCAGCCGTGGGTCAGCCTTCAGGTCCCTGAGCTGCTTTGCCATGGCTGCCCTTTCACCCCATCCTTCGGCTGACCAGCCCAGGCCCCCTGGTGCTCTACCTGCCCTGCTGACCCCCCAAGGGGAGCCCGATTACAGGCCCCATGGAGAGAGGACAAAGACCCCTCAGAGCCCTCGTCAGTCCCCCTCAGAGCCCTCCTCAGGCTCCTCTGGTTCCCACGCCTGTCTGCACATCCCCTGGCCTTGGAGCTCCAGACCCCAGCCCATCCCAGCTCTGCATCCCAGCTCAGCTCTTCCACCTTATTCTATTCTGCCGGCTAGCCCAGCTGAGCACAGCCCAGATGACCTTGTGTCAGGACAGCTGAGACAAAGCAAACAAGCTCGCAAGTACAGCCCAGCACCCCCTAACGAGTCCGGCTCGTTTCAAGTCAGCTCAGCCCAGAACAGCCTGCCTTGATCCAGCCTGGCCCGCTTCAGCCCCTGACATCCCATCGCAAGCAAAACAACTCATCTGAGCTGCGTCCACATGGTTCATTGTAGTTCAGTTTAGCTGACTGAGCAAAGTTGGCCAGGATGACCCCACAGCCCACTCCACCCAGTTAATCCAGCTCAGCCCAGGCCAGTCCTGCCCAGCTCAACCCAGTGTAGCCCTACTCAGCTCAGCCCAGCCCAGCCTAACCCAGTTCAGCCCAGCTCAGCCCCGTTCAACCCAGTTCAGCCCAGTTCAACCCAGTTCAGCTCAGCTCAGCCCAGTTCAGCTCAGTCCAGTTCAACCCAGTTCAGCTCAGCCCAGCCCAGCTCAGTCCAGTTCAGCCCAGCTCAATCCAGTTCACCCCAGTTCAGCTCATTTCAACCCACTTCAGCTCAGCCCAGTTCAACCCAGTTCAGCTCAGCCCAGTTCAACCCAGTTCAGCTCTGCCCAGTTCACCCCAGCTCAGCCCAGTTCAACCTAGTTCAGCTCAGCCCAGCCCAGCTCAGCATAGTTCAGCTCAGCCCAGTTTAGCCCAGTTCAGCCCAACTCAGCCCAGTTCAGCCCAGTTCAGCCTAGTTCAGCCCAGTTCAACCTAGTTCAGCTCAGCCCAGCCCAGCTCAGCATAGTTCAGCTCAGCCCAGTTTAGCCCAGTTCAGCCCAACTCAGCCCAGTTCAGCCCAGCTCAGCCCACCTTAGCCCAGTTCAGCCTCACTCAGCTCAGCCTAGCCCAGTTCAGCCCAGTTCAGCTCAGCTCAACCAAGCCCAGTTCAACCCTGTTCATCCCTGCTCATCCCAGTTCAGCTCAGTTCAGACCAGCTCAGCCCAGTTCAGCCCAGTTCAGCCCAGCTGAGTTCAGCCCAGCTCAGCCCCAGCCCTCCGGGGTAGGCAAGCTCAGCAGAGAAGAGCCCAGCCCAGAGCATTCAGCCCAGGTGAGCCCAGATTGCCCACTTTATCCCACCTGACTATGCTCGTTGGGCCCCACTCAGCCGAGCCCAGTTTCTTCTGAGAGCCCAGCTCAGCCCAGCTCAGCCCAGCAGAGTCTGCGGCCGCCTAGTTCATCTGAGCACAGCCCAGCCGAGCCAACCTAGGATGGCGGAGTCCTGAGCTCTGCTCAGCTGGACCAGCCTGCTGCCTCCCTGTCTATCCAAAGCAGCCGGGTCCAGGAGAGCCCAGCTCAGCCCCACTGGCCCCGCTGAGGACAGCCTCTCTCTAAGCCCACTTCACCTGGCTCAGTCCACCCAGCTTGGCCCAGAATCCCCTTGGCTCAGGGCAGCCCAGCTCACTTTAGCTCAGCGCACGGTCCCGCATGGCTGAGGACAGCCCTTCTGGCCAGTGTGGCCCAGCTGAGGCTGGGATAGTTCATCTCCCTCCACATAACTCCATCCACTGAAGCCAAACTTGGCCCAGCCCAGCCCTGCCTGGCCTACCCTAGTCAGGCTGGCTCAGGCCAGCCCAGCTCAGGCCAGACGATGTGGGCCCAGGCCTGCCTGCCATGTTGGCCGGCCTAGGGACTGAGCCCCGCTGCTTCCCCCTGACCCTGGGCTGGCCGTCACCGTTTTTACTGGTTGTAGGCAGATCCACGCTCAGCCCAAGGTCCATGCCCTGTGTGTGATTCTTGCCCTGGCCCTGACCTGTCTGAGATTCTCGGCCCCTTGGTCTTCTCCAGGTCGGCTTCGAGCGTTCTCTTACTTCCCTGTGTGCCCATGCAGGGAAGGGACAGCTGCAAGGCAAGCAGTGGCCCAGAAGCTGGGTCCCCACTGGGCGGGCGGTCCAGGTGTCTTCTCCCAGCAGTGGTCTGGGCAGCTCCAGTGGCTGGGTGCCTGAGGGACTGGGGTCCTCTGTCGGGTGCCCATGGCTGGTGTGGCCCATCTGGCAGCCTCCCAGATAAGTGAATCGTTAGGAACCATTGCTGTTATTTTTATGTCCAGACGATAGGGCCTGGGGCGGGGCGGGGCAGGGGGGCGAGCTCTGCCTCAGTGCTCTCAGCTAAAAATGGAGTGGGAAGCCGCAGGGGCCTCGGCAGCCCTGGAAGTTCCCTTCTCTCTCTCTGTTCTCGGGAAGTCGACCCAGTGACGGCCGGTCTCAGGTGAGGCTCCTCTCTGTGGCCTCTTCCCCGGCCTCTGCCACCCGGCTCGCGACCTCTTTCCCTTGATGCCACGGGCTGACTTGGTGAGCGGCCGGCACACACTGTGGTCACCACGACGGCCCGGGAAGGGAGAGGGCACCAGGCACCGCCACCGCTGCCCCCGAGGCAGCCCCGTGAGGGACGGTCCTGGCCTTTTTGTGCCTGAGAAGTTGAGGCCCGCGTGGCCTAGGTGCCTGTGGTGGAGCGTGGGGCTTTCTGAGCAGTGGTCTGGGGGCTGGCCCGGTGGGCGGCCCTGGGTGCGAGTGTGAGAGGCTGTGGGTCCAGCTGCGTGTAGGCAGGTGCTGGTCCTCTGGTGGCTTCCTGGGCACCCTGCCGGCCGGCAGTCTCACCCGCTGTCTGCGAGCCGGCTTCCCGATCGCCGTCCTGCAGCTGGGCTCCCATCGGGGCTGCAGCTGGGCTGCGTGGCCGGCAAGGGCTGGCAAGGGCCTGTGGGGCGGCGGGACGTGGCTGTGAGCTTGGCCAGTGGCTCGGCAAGACCTCTGTAGCCACCGGACCCTGGGGTGTGCCACGCAGCCCTGTGCTGGTGCTGTCCGTCAAGGTGTGGGGACCACAGAGTGGCCTTCGTAGAGGTGCCCACAGCATTCGACTCTGGTCTGTCGGGACAGCCAGTCTACCATCGACGCCCCACTGGCACGTGCTGAGCCAGATGGCGTGCTGAGTCTCGGCCTTGCCTCCATGCTGTGGACGTGTCCTGCAGGCCGGTGTGTCCCTGGAGCCCCCCAAAGCCCCCCAAAGGCCCACACACAGGGGAGGCCACGAGAACTTGCAAGCTAGCTCATCAGCATGGGCTCCTGGGAGGCGACATGCAGTCTTTGGAGAGGGACACAGCAGGACCACATCCCCTGGGCCCAGGACACCCAGGGCCGCTGGTCTGCATGCAGGGAGGCTGTGCCGGGATGGGCTGTCGGGCCTGCACGCTCAGAGGAGTGTCCGGGCCTCTTGGAAGACCCCAGAGGGGCTGCTGGATGGCTGGGGGGGGCCCCGTGTGCAGAGCCAGGGCCCCGAGGCCCCCAGGACAGATTGTCCTGGTCTGTCCCGCCCCACCCTCGGCACCAGGCACAGATGCCGCCTGGCAGGTGCAAGGGGAAAGCCGAGTTCCCTGGAAGGACTCAAGGTTCTGAGAGAAACCACAGGGCAGGCAGAGCCCCGCCGGGCAGCCTTCTGCCATGTGGTGCCCGGCCCTGCGGCCCGCACGCTGTGAGTGTGTGGGGCTGGGGGCCTGGCCCGGCACCCCCTGCGCTTCCTGCCCAGCTGTGGGCGTTCAAGGCTGAGGCCTCGTGCCCAGCCGGCCCCTCCCCCAGCTCCACCCCGCACCCCAGGAGCCACTGGGCTGCCGGGCGCAGGGGCAGGGAGGGTGGGGGGAAGCGTCCCTTGGTGCTGGAGGAGACTGGCTCCTGCGCCGGCTGAGCTCTGGGCACTCGTGCTCCCTGCCTCTCTGGGGCTGCGGCCCCGCCCTGGCCTCCAGGAATCGTCCTTCCCCCACCCTCTTCCTGCCCAGGGCTGGGCCTGGCTGTCCCCCTCCTGCCCGCTGGCGCCCCCTCCACCCAGCAGGCGTAGGGCGCTAGCCCTCCCGGCCACCCTGCTCAGGCCGTCTCACCTGTCCTGCCCAGCACAGGGTCCAGCTGCCCCTCCTGTGACCCCAAGGTGCTGCTGCTTTACTTCAGTGACTTCGGACACGTTCTGCACCTAAACGTGCGGCGCCACAGCTGGGTGCGTGTGTGTGCGTCCATGCGTGTGTCTGTGTGTGTGCACACCTGTGTGTTTGAGGAGCGGGGAGAGGTTGTGCCTTCCTACCCCAGCCCTCAAAAGGCCCTGCCGACCGAGGAGGGCCGGGGCTGCGTGTGCAAGAACAGAGCTGCTGCCGCTTGTGCAGGTGGTTGGTCGGGCAGGGCGGCTTTGCCCGGCAGCCCGGGGAGCCCTCAGCGTGGCCCTGTGGCACTGGAGGACGTGGCGAAGCCTGGAGCTGGGAGCCTGGACAGGGCGAGCGCAGTCTCCCTCAGGCCGCTCTCTAATGACCCAGCTCAGGTGGGCCCGGAGCAGGATCCTGTGTGGTCAGGAAGTTCTCAAGGAGCTGGGGGGTTTGGGGACTGCAGGAAGTTAGATGGGACCTGGCCAGACAGCCTGGGATGGGTGGACCTTCAGCCAAGGCAGTGTGAGGTCCCTCTGAGGCTGGGCCTCCGTGTAAGGGCCTGTGGGGTAGCCAGGGGCCAATGCTGGCTCCAGCCAGTGGGTTGCTTGGAGGGAAGGCCAAGCTGCAGATGTTTCTTCAACCTTTCCTGACCAGGACACTAACCGGGCGGCAGCACTAGCCTCCAGACCCCTCAGACTCAGCCAGGGGCTCACTGCCCTCGGTACGCACGGTGGGGGCTAGGTCCCAGAGTTCTCCTGGACAGCGAGACCAGCTGAGCCCCTTGTTGTCCTTGGTTGTGGCCCCGAACATGGGCCCAAAGATGCTTCAATCCCCCCTCCCCGGCTTCCTTCCCCCAGGGCAGGCCTGGCTCCACTGCTGCCCACTCCCTCTTGGGGCTGGCCCACCACCACCCAGGCCTCCAGACGTCCTCCACCCCAGGGAGGCCCCGCTTCTCCAGCTCCGTGCCTGCCTCCCCAGCAAGGATGCTGTCGTTACGATCTCTGAAGTGTGCAGTGCGTTGTCTCTCTTCTAATTTAAATGCTCCCATTACTAATGAGCTGGAGTATCTCTTCAGAGACTTGGGAGACATTTGGACGTCTGTCTCTGATCTCATCCTGCTTTCTGAAGATTTCTTGGCGATTTCCTGGGAATTTGCAAGGCAGTCATCTCTAGGTGCCTGCCCCTTGCTAGTTTTAACCTTGGGATAAACTTCTCCTGGTCAATCCCCTGGTTGTTAATGCTGCTTATTGAGTCCTCCTTTAACAGAAGTTCTTGATTTCCATGTGGCAGATTCATCAGCTATTTACCCTACAGCTTGCACGTTTGGAGGCTACCGTGTGAGCTTCCTGTGGCTGCAGTAACAAAGGCCCACAAACTTGGTGGCTTAAAACCACAGAAATGGACTCTCACATTCTGGAAGGCAAGAAATCCAAAAACAAGGTGTTGGCAGTGCCAAGCTGCCCTGAAAGCTCCAGGGCAGGGTCCTTCCTGCCTCTTCCAGCCCCTGCTGGCTATTGACATCACTCCAATCTTTCCTCCATCTTCACATGGCCATCTGCCCCGCGTGTCATCTTCTCCTGTTATAAGTCACTGGACTTACAATGCTTCGGAAATCTAGTGTGATCTAATCCCAAGGTCCTTAACCTAATTACATTTGCAGAGACCCTATATCCAGACAAGGTCACATTCTGAAGTTCTGGGTGGACATACATCCCACCAGGCTGTTGCTATTACTGTGCTCCGCCAGCCTTGCTGGTCCATTTCCTTTCAGCTATATTTAAAGTTAGCCTTTCAGATGTAAGTGTTTGATCCCAACAGGCTCCACCACCACTCACCGTGCATATGGTGTGGAGTAGAAACCCAGGGTGACGTTCTCCACAGAAGAAGCCAGTTTCCCACCCACCTCAGAAGCTTTCCCGCTGCCTGAAGGCACCACACTCATTGTAGTCCAAGTTCCTAGGAACGACCAGGCTGTTTCTGAGTGCTCTCCTATTCCTTGGGTCTGGTAGTCTGTGCATGAATACCATCCTTTTCAGTGATGGTTTTGTGTATGTGTTAACATTCAGGGGGACAGTCCCCCTGAAACCCCTCATCCTGTGCTTTTGTTTTTCAAAATGGTCTAAGCTGTAAATGGATCTCACAAACAAGCAAAGAAACAAACAAAACCAACCCAGCTGGAATTTTGGTTGGGAGTACACTCTATTTCTTAGTCTGGGAGATAGATGACACTTTAATCTAGCACGTCATTCCCTCCTTGACCAGTGTGTCTCCCCAGCCATTCAGATTTCTTTTATGTCCTTGGATAGAGTTCAGTTTTTTTCTCAGAGGTCTTGGGCACTCTTTCCCAGGTTATTCCTCCCATTGCTGTGACTTGTGCCCGGCTTTCTGTTACATTTTCTAGTAGGTTTTTGCTGACATAGAGGAACAGAGCTGCTTTTGGTAAGTTGGTCTTGCATGGAAATTGTCCCGATTTTCTTGTTAGTTCTAACAGTTTGTCTGCTGATTGTGTTGGCTTTTCCTTGGCAATGATCACATCATCCACAAATAATACCTCCTTCACATCTTTCCTTTCAATCTTAACAGCCCTGTTTCTTTTTCTTTTCACGTAGCATTGGCCAGGACCTCCAATAATCTATTAAATAAACATTTTCCAAACTGTTTCGACCACAATCCTTGTAAAAAAAGTGTCTTATATTATAATCTAATTCACATACACACATTATTTGTATGTAACATATATTATGTATATTTATTTATGCAAATGAAACAAAATTTTCATGAAAATATTTACCCTTGTTATGTAGAATGCATAGACTTTTTTTCTTTATTTATTAGAAAGAGCTGGCTGTAACTGTCTGATTTGATTTCACAATCCACAAATATTTAAGCACATATCTGAAAAGCACTGCAAAATAGTATGACAGGAGTGACAGGCGTCCTTGCTGTGTCCCTAATCTTATGGGAACACCTCTTAAAGTTTGTCTATCAAGTGTGTTCACTGTAGCTTTATTCCTTCTTTCCTACATTCTTTTGGGTTAATAAGTACTTCTTAGTACTTATTAGTTAATACTTAGTACTTAGTAAGTACTTTAAGTACTTATTCCATTCTAATTTCTCTGGGGACTTCCCTGGTGGCTCAGTGGTTAAGAATCGGCCTGCCAATGCAGGGAACATGGGTTCAATCCCTGGACTGGGGCGATCCCACATGCCGCAGAGCAACTAAGCCCGTGTGCCACAGCTACTGAGACTGCACTCTAGGGTCCACGCACCATAGCTACTGAAGTCTGCTCACCTAGAGCCTGTGCTCCGCAACAAGAGAAGCCACCGCAACGAGACACCCGTGCACCACAATGAAGAGTAGCCCCTGCTCGCTGCAACTAGAGAAAGCCCACGCGTAGCAACGAAGATCCAACGCAGCCAAAAATCAGTAAATAAATAAATGTATTAAAAAAATAAAGGAAACGAAAGAGGCATGACAACTGAAACAATGTGTGATCTAGGATTTCCTTTTTTTAAAAAAAATTTCTCTGTCAACTTTTTAGATAAGCCTCTTTGCATATGGTTTCAGTGAATATAATGTGCATCCTGAAGTCATCACAATGAACTTAGATTGAATAATTGACTACCTCACATAAGTCATTAGAGCCTTGAAAAAGTATAGTTTCATTTATGAACTCATCTTTTGTGCTACTGTCATATATTTTGCATCTGTACGTATTATGAACCCCACAACATACTGTTAATAATTTTTACTTTAAACAATCGATTATCTTTTTAAGAAACTAAGAGAAAAAAGATTAGTTTTTGCACTTGCATGTTTGCCATCTCTGATGCTCGCCTTTCCAGCCTGTAGATCAGAGTTTCCATTTGGTGTCATTTCCTTTCAGCACAAAGATTCTCTGTTAGCCTTTCCTTTACTGCAGGTCTCTTGGAAATGCACTCCCTCGGTTTTTGTGTATCTAAAAATGTTTATTACATATTCATTTTGGAACGATATTTTCTCTGGATATAGAATTCTGGGTTGAAACTCCCCCCTTGTATTGTTTCCTGGTCACCATTTTTTCCGATGAGAAGCCAGCTGTAGTTTGTTCCTTGTATGTCTGTGTTCTTTCTCTGGCTGCTATCAAGACATCTTCTTTACCTTTGGTTTTCATCAGTTTGCGCAATGTGTCTCAGCATGACACATCATGTCGTATTTATGGTTAGGAACTGGCTGAGCTTCTTAAATCTGTAAATTGATATTTTCATCACATTGGGAAATTTTGCTTTTTATCTCTTCAAAGACATTTTCTGCCCCCCTTCTATCTCTTGTCCCTTTCTGGGACTCCAAAATTTTACGTATTTTCAAATGTTTCATAGTGTCTCATAGGCCATTGAGTCTCTTCTTTTCTTTCTTTCCAATATTTTTCTTTCTGTTCTTTGGATTTGATTAAAAGAACATTTTATTGATATATAAAATATATAGATATTATATATAATCTATATAGTATATATAGATATATTTTACATACATAATAAATTAGAATATCTATAATAAATATAGAATGTCTCTATATTGAAATGTAGTTTTCTGACCTTTCTTATGCCTTCTCCAATCTGCTGTTAAGCTCATCAAGTGGCTTAAAAAATTGAGAATTGTACTTTCTAGTTCTAGAATTTTTATTTGGTTCTTATAGATAGTTTAAAGTTTTCTGTAGAGGTTATCTAGTCACTCATTATGAGCATATTTTCCTTTAAGATCTCTGAACATATTTATAATAGCTGCTTTAATGTCTTTGTCATAATTGGGTCTGTGTCTGGGTCATCTTTGGATCATTCTCCATTGACTATTTTGTATTTTGACTATGGGTCACATTTTCTTTCTTTTTTTTTTTTTTAAAACGTGATAATCCATTTATTTATTTATTTATTTATTTATGGCTGTGTTGGGTCTTCGTTTCTGTGTGAGGGCTTTCTCTAGTTATGGCAAGTGGGGACCACTCTTCATCGCAGTGCGCCGGCCTCTCACTATCGCGGCCTCTCTTGCTGAGGAGCACAGGCTCCAGACGCGCAGGCTCAGCAATTGTGGCTCACGGGCGTAGCCGCTCCGCGGCATGTGGGATCCTCCCAGACCAGGGCTCGAACCCGCGTCCCCTGCATTGGCAGGCAGACTCTCAACCACTGCGCCGCCAGGGAAGCCCCTGGGTCACATTTTCTTATTTCTTTGCACACTTAGTAAGTTTTGAATGCGTGCTGGGTGTGGTGGATGAAGTATAGTCCAGACTATGGATTTTGTACTCTTCCTCAGAGAAGTATTGATTTTTTTGTCGGGAGGCAGTTAGCTTGACTGGATTCCAAAATCTGCCTGCCATGGTACTATTTCTGTGGTTGGCAGTAGCTAACATCTCCTCAGTTCTTTCAACCTCCTGCTTGTGGTTTTTCCCAGGCCCTTTGGAGTTTCCCCTACACATGCACAGGTAAGGGGACAGTCAAGGATTTGAGCAGAGTGTACATACAGAATTTGGGGGTTCCCCTTCTGTGGCTCCCTCCTTTTATGGACATCTCCCCTTAATTTCCAGCTGCCCTTGCAATGCAGCCCTGCATCCCATGATCTGACCCCTCGAGCCAGTGTGACTGCAGTTCCTGTTCATGATCTAGTTGCACCTGGTGCCTGGTCGGGGTACATCCTCAGAGAAATCTTTCAAGGGGATCATTTTCTCCAGTGTCTGCTTGCTTTCAGTCATTCCCCAGTGCCTTCAACTCCTCTTTTAAAACAGCGCCCCCCCTGCCAGGGCTTATAATTGCTATTTGCAAGGGATTAGTCTGGCCCAAGCTGCCTCACCTGCGGTGGAGTCAGAACTACTTTCTCTGATGTGGTTTTTCATTTTCATTTCCCTCGTAACCAGTCTGGTTCCTTTCAAATGTTTGAGGGCTGTTTGGACATCTTTTGTGAAACATCTGTTTAATTCTCTTTACCACTTCTCTACCGAATTGTTTGATTTTTCTGATTGATTTGCAGGAGTTCGCTATATATTCTGGATCTGTTTCTGTGAGTTGTATTTGTTAATAGGAGAAATTGTGAAAGACTTGGAAACGGACCGAAGGGTTACTTCTCGTGTCTTCGGTGGAAAGCAAGGCATTGTCTTGCACACGCTTCAAGGTTATCTGATTCTACGGGCTCTATGATTTTCATTATCTTTGAGCTACTTCACAACTCTGTAAGCCATGGATAATTGATGGCAATGCAAATTCTCTTTTTTGGAAGGACGATTGATTCTTCTCCGCCTCCCATGTATAAACTCATTTCAGCATCCTTGATTCAACTCTATACATGTAGTACTTTGAATTCTACTTTGAAGTGGGTGTAAACAATTAATTGAGTTAAATAAAATTGTGAGATGTTTTCTTTATGTATCTGTGTGAGAGTCATCATCAGACCATGTTTTGAAACCTATCATGTCACTGACATCTGCTCCCGCTTGGCCCCACGTATCCTGGGTCCAGAAGTTCCGTGGCCAGGAGGGCAGGAGACCAGGTGTTGACAAGGCAGCCACACCATTCCTCCAGGGCTCTGCTTCAGGGTGCTCCCCCCGGGGAGTTCGCCCTGGCCCCGAGACTGGGCTGTTTCTTCTGTTGTAGGGCCTCACGCTCCAGCTTTCCATTCATAGCACTTATCATGATGGTCCTTACATCATTGTCTGTGGAATGATTTACTTGATGCCTGCCTTTGCCCTGCTCCCTAATGTCCTTGAGGTCAGAGGCCACATCTGTGGTATTCATCACGGGGTACTCAGTGTCCAGCGATGATGGCAGAGTTGCCATCTGGTGAGCAGTTGTCCGGTAGATAAATGGATGCACCTTCACAGGACTTCCAGGGCTTCTGTCTCTCCAAACATCTCCAGGCTGGAGGGATGTCCTCAGGCAGCCTGTCCCCGAGGGCAGGAATCGGAGGAGGAGGGTGCTGTCGGGTCTCTCTAAAAGGCAGTGTGGGCAGTGGAAAGAACATGAGCTTTGGCTCAGAAGACATAGATGAAGCCCTGGCGTCCTCCCCAGAGGCGGGGCGTCCCCTCGGACAGGGGCTTCAATGGTAAGATTGTGACAGTGACCGCCGCCTCTTGGGGCGTTGTGAGTACGAAAGGAGAGGAGGTCCCCGTGAGGTCAGGGCCACAGTCCCACTCAGCGGGGCCGTGTGTTCCGACATGAGTCCGGGTGCTGCTGTGAAGGTAGTTTGTAGATGTGGTTAACATCTGCAGTCAGTGGGCTCCAAGTAAGTGAGATGACCCTGCATGATGTGGGCGGGCCTCATCCAACCAGGGAAGGACTTAACAGAATTGAGACTTCCCGGAGAGGAAGGAATTCTGCCTCAAGACAGCAGCACCTACTCCCGCCTGAGCTTCCAGCCTGCTGGCCTGCCCCACAGATCTCAGAACTGCCAGGCAACCCCGCACAAACGTGAGAGCCAGTTCCTTGGAAGAAATCTTGTTGTCTCCATATGTATGTCATCTATATCTATGTCTATCTTTAGCTGTATTCTAGCTCTATCTATAGATGTACATATATACATATATAGCTATATCATATGTACGTATGTATGTATGTATCTATTATCTATCTATCTATCTTTCAATCGTCTATCTATCATCTATATCTGTCTGTCATCTATGTTCTGTTGGTTCTGTTTCTCTTGAGACCCCTGACTAATAGTCTCTGAAAACCCTGTAGAAGTCAGGACACTGTGTGCGCATCAGATGCGGTTATTACATTCGGGCTTGTTGTCGAGTTCACTCAGTGGCGTTTGAGGGTGGCGGTATCAGCCAGCTTTCACTAGGATGCGCTGAGATCACAGACCCCAGGTGAACAGGCTACGATGTCAGGGTCTATCTCTCTCTCGCTGCTGCGTTTGCTGCAGTTTGTCTGGGCTCCTCTGTTCTGGGAGCCAGGACAAAGGAGCAGGCGCTTTCTGGAACTTGCCAATGCCAGGGCGGAGGGACGGAGCAGTGGTGGTCTGCACAGTGGACACTCCAGTGCATGCTCCTCCGCTGAGGCAGGGCCAGTGTGTGGTGAGTGTCCTTGTCCCCCAGGACAGAACCACAGAGGGTGGGCCGTGAGTGGTGGGGACCATCATCGACGTACCCCCAGGGTGAAGACACACTTGAGGAGCCCAGAGCCAGCTGCCTGACAGCTGGTGTGCCACCTCGTCCTGCGCACTGTGCCCTCCGGGGTCTGTCTGTGTCACTGACGCTGCTGGCCCCTTGCCTGGTCTCGTTCTCCCCACACCTGGCGGAGGGCAAGCTCTACAGCCCCCACTGGCCTCTCCGCCGGCCTGGCCCTCTGCAGCCTGCATTTGAAAAGAGCCCAGGGGTGGCAGTGGGGGGGTTGTCACCCAACCCCAAGTCATGCTGATGCTGTGACCAACTCCTCCACCTACCGGCCCCCAGCCCCAGCCCCCAGCCCCAGCCCCAGCCCCTGCCCCAGCCCCAGCCCCAGCCCCAGCCCCAGCCCCTGCCCCAGCCCCAGCCCCAGCCCCAGCCCCAGCCCCTGCCCCAGCCCCAGCCCCTGCCCCAGCCCCAGCCCCAGCCCCTGCCCCAGCCCCAGCCCCTGCCCCAGCCCCAGGCCCAGCCCCAGCCCCTGCCCCAGCCCCAGCCCCAGCCCCAGCCCCTGCCCCTGCCCCAGCCCCAGCCCCTGCCCCAGCCCCAGCCCCAGCCCCTGCCCCAGCCCCAGCCCCAGCCCCAGCCCCAGCCCCTGCCCCAGCCCCAGCCCCAGCCCCTGCCCCAGCCCCTGCCCCAGCCCCTGCCCCAGCCCCAGGCCCAGCCCCAGCCCCAGCCCCAGCCCCTGCCCCAGCCCCAGCCCCAGCCCCAGCCCCAGCCCCAGCCCCAGCCCCTGCCCCAGCCCCAGCCCCTGCCCACATCTGTGCCGGTCATGGCTGGGTCCGGGCAGGCCCTGGCTGTGACTTTGCAATGGTGATCCCAGCCTGGAGAGCAGTCTGACGAGTCCACAGGGATGACGGGGAGACGGGTGCCCAGCCTGGTCCCCGCCTTGTGCGGCAGCTCAGCCACGTCTGGGGTGCCCGTAAGAGCCTCTGGGGGAGGCCAGGCTGCTCTCCCTGCTCCCTCCCCCGCAGGCCGACCGTCCCTGTGACTTTGGCCGGGCCTGGGGACGTGGCAGCAGCAGTGCCAGGAGCCCGTGGACCGGGATGGACCCCATCCCGGCCTGGCCCGCCCCCAGGCCCGCCCCATGCAAGCTGAGCACACGTGGGGCTTCAGCAGCTCGCGTGCCAGGGGTCTCGCGTGCCTGCACCCCGTGCTGGCGGGTCCTTCCCGCATCTCACCAGCCCTGCCACTGCTCTGCCAGCCCACCTGGGTCCTGGGGGTGGGGGGCACTGGGCCAGGGGTTTCCTGTCTCAGTTCGTCCGGCTGCTCCAACAAGGCACCACACACATATGGACGGCAGACACTTGCCCTCACTGTTCTGGGGGCTTGAAGTCTACGGTCATGGAGCTGGCAGATTCGGTGTCTGGTGAGGGCCACTTCCTGGTTCACAGATGGCGTCTCCCTGCTGTGTCCTAATGTAGAGAAGGACTGCAAGCTCTATAGGGTCCCTACAGGGACACTAATCCCACTCACAAGGGACCACCCTCATGACCTCATCAACTCCCCAAAGCCCACCTCCTAATGGCATCATATTAGAGGCTTAGGGCTTCAATGTATGAATTTTGGAGGAAATATTCAGTCCATTGCATCGCCTTCTCTTCCCCTTCTCCACTCATACCGACCATTCCATGTCTTGGACCCCACAGACACCACACCGTGGACATCACAGCACAGATGTCACAACGGGATGCAGAGTTCAGACTGACAATGTCTCCCTTGGTGAGGGAGGAGGCTGGGACCGGGTGGTGGCCCAGGGGTGCAGGCGTGTGTGTGTGTGTGTGTAAGACACAGATGGAGGTGTGTGGTGGCGAGGTGAGGCACTGACAGGTGCGTGTGGAGCTCATGGTCTGGGGGGGCTCTAGGGGTCAGGACGCAGCGGGAGGCTGACCTCAGGCTCACACAGGTGCAGCCCGAGGGGCTCAAGGGCAGGCGTCGGCCACTGGGCTTTGGGGTGCTTGGGGGGCATGGAGAGGTGAGGGATGCCGTGTGGTGCGGCACTGCTGGGGGGCGAGGGTGGGAGCCCTGGGGCCCAGTGTGGGGCAGCTCTCGAGGGGCCCAGAGGCAGCCGTGCCAGGGACGGTGTTCAGCTAGGAGGCCATGGGACCGGCCCTCGTGTGACCACCCTGGCGTTCCTGCGGGGCGGGGCGGGCCGGCTAGCGGCTGATCGTTGGTCTGGGGGATAGAAGTGAGGGGCAGGGCCCAGGGCTGGGCAGGCTGTGCTGTCCTCAGGCAAGTTCAGCCTCTTGGTTACATGTTTGGGGGAGGGAAAGGCAGGGTGTGGGGTGACCCCCAGGCCCGTCACCTGGAGCCCCCGTGGAGCCCAGCAGGCAGAGGGGGCCCTGTGCCAGCGTGCCCAGCGTGCCCAGCATGCCTGGCAGGGTCCCCGAGGGCCAGATGTTCTCCTGGACACGGCTGTCCACCCTCGGCCGTCCTGTTTGCCGCCCCTCCCGGCCTCCCCGTTTGGTGCAGGGCCCCCTGAGCGATGCAGCCCCTTCCCTGCAGACCAGTCTCTCTGTCTCTGCCTCTGTCTGTCTCTCTCTCCCCCACAGGAAGCTGGAGCGGCACATCGGACGGCCTTGGGCCGCAGCGTCCATGCTGACCAGACTCCGGCTCCCGGTCTGGGCCGCTGTCCTGCTGGGCCTCGGCCTGGGGCTGTCGAGGGGCGGCCTCCTCCCCTCGCCCTGCTAGGCTGCAACAAACACACGCGTGGCTTCCCGCAGCGAAAGGCCGCGTCCCCGGGATGAGCCAGCCCCCCTGAACCGCTGGGCTGAGGGAGCCCAGCACGGCTAGCCCCCGACCCAGGCCCCGGCCCCCTTTCGTGGAGCTTTTACTGAGAAGGGCCGACAGCTGTGGATCCTGACTCTGCCCTCTGGGGAGGGCTGTGCCTCCTCTGAGGTGGCATCACCAGGAGGGATGGGACTTTGATCCCTGGTCTCTGTGACGGCGGAGTCCTGACCCGTCCCTGCATCCTTGCCGGCTGGCGGACACAGCAGCCTCACTGCATCTGCACGGCCACCCTTCCTGGTCCCTCACCGGAGCCCCTGGAGCCCCACTCCTGCGCCTCCTGTGACACACTGGTCACCTCTGTGCAGCCAGCTGAGTTCAGTGCCACCCGGACCCCCTCGCCTCCTGCGGTCCTTCTCACTGCCCAGTCTGTCCTGAGCGGTGAGCCTGGTCTGGCTCTGCTCCCCTTTGACAGCCCCTCCCCACCGCTGCCCCTCCTGGCCTGGCTTCCTGGCGTTCCCTCCTGGTTCTCCTTTCTGGCACCCAGCTCGGCTGTTTTGGGCTGAATTGTGTCCCCAAATTCCAATCTTGAAGCCCGGACCCCAGGACCTCAGAATGTAACTGTATTTGGAGATGGGGTCTGTAAAGAGGTGATGATGTAAACTGGGGTCTCTAGGGTGGGCCCTAATCCAGTCTGACTGGCGTCCTTATAAGAAGAGGACATTAGGACAGAGACACGTACAGAGGGATGACCACGTGAGGACACGGGAGAAGACGGCGTGTACATGGCACGGAGACAGGCCTCAGGAGAAGCCAGCCCTGCACCTCCCGGATCTGGGATTCCAGCCTCCAGGGTGTCAGACAGTGATGTCTGTTGTCAAAGGCCCCTGTGGTGTCTGTTACAGCCTCCTGTGCGGACACACACAACGCGTGCGACTTCCCTGTGGCTCCCCCAGGACCCTGGCTCGCCCCTGCGCCCACAGGCCAGGCGGGACGCCCAGGCTTGGGCGGTGGTGTGGGGGAGGCAGGCTGTGGACTTCTCGAGGGTAGGAGGCGTGTTAACCTAGGGAGACTTCTCAGCGAGCTAGGCGACTGTAAAGAACGCTTTATTGTCATTAAGAAAATGAAGAGACGGCAAAGAGCATCTGTGGGCTCCAGCACTTAAAACGGAGACCAGCCCCCCACGCTGCGATGACATGGACCTTTCTTCCCACCCGGGGGGCGGCCTCTCCGACGCGGATGATGAGCGCGTGTTTCCCCAGAGGCGGAGAGTTGGTACCGGGCCCGGAGGCTGGCCCTACGGGGGTCGCGCCTCTCACCCCCACCCCGGTGCAGGCGGAGCTCCTGCTGTACGTGACTCAGGCCTTTGGTTGCAGGATGCGCTGGCCGTGCCTTCTGCCCTCTTCTCCGGGAGCCCCTCCAGCTCAGCCCGCGGGGCACCAGGTCAGCAGGGCCCTCTCCGGGAGGCCGGTCTGGCTGGACCTCACCGCCTCCCGCGCTGGGGCTCCTGCAGCGGCCTCGGGCCCAGGCCCTGCTCTGAGCAGCGTCCTCGGTGGAGGTGACCGGAGGGACCACTAGCGGCACCAGCAGAAGCTCTCCTGCTGGGAGAGGCGGGCGCTGAGGGGGGCGGTTCCCCTCCAGCTTCTGACACAGGCCGTCCTCCCGGGACCCTGCGTCTGGAGCCCAGCCGGGACAAGATGCAGGGGGCAGGCCCTGTGCAGAAGCCTGGGAGGCCGGCCTCCTCCTCTTCCAGGGGGACCCCCACGCCGACCTGGGCATTCCCGGTGGTCCCTGGGGCCCCGGATGTGTCCTGCGGGGACATCAGCTCAGGTTGGGCATCACCTGCTGTCCACTCGGGTCTGTGAGTGGGGTGGGGGGCAGGTCGTGGTGGCCACGAGGCCAGAGGCCGGGGGTGCAGGCGAGGGTACTCGTGAGCTCAGAGGCTGGCGAGGTCAGCAGGCGGAGGGGCAGGCCTGGCGCAGGCAGAGCAGCACAAGGCGATGGACGTGGTCCTGCCGGTCCGGGGTGGCCCTGGACGCAGCACGTAGTGAGCGCTAGGCGCCCTGCACGATCATGTTTCTGTAGTCGGGGACGATCGTCTGCTTCAGCTCCACCACCGACGAGAAGATCCACTTCACCTGAGCGACGGCAGGGGTGAGTGCAGGCTGAACCCCACCCGGGCCGCCACCCAGGGCCTGCCCCCCATCCCCGGTCCGACGGACAGCGAGGGTTTCCAGGGTGGACATGAGGACATGATGGGGACAGTGAGGGAGAGTGTGGGACAGTGGGGGACTGTGAGGGGAGGGTGAGGGGCAGTGAGGGAAGGTGAGGGGAGAGTGAGGCGATGGTGAGGGAGAGTGAGGGGAAATTAAGAGACAGTGAGGAAGAGTGAGGAACTGCGAGGGACAGTGAGGGACAGTGAGGGACAGTTAGGAGACAGTGAGGGACAGTGAGGGACAGTGAGGAGACAGTGAGGGACAGTGAGGGACAGTGAGGAGACAGTGAGGGACACTGAGGGACAGTGAGGAGACAGTGAGGGACAGTGAGGCGACAGTGAGGGGCAGTGAGGAGACAGTGAGGGACAGTGAGGTACAGTGAGAAGACAGTGAGGGACAGTGAGGGACAGTGAGGAGACACTGAGGGACAGTGAGGCGACAGTGAGGGGCAGTGAGGCGACAGTGAGGGACAGTGAGGGACAGTGAGGCGACAGTGAGGGACAGTGAGGAGACAGTGAGGGACAGTGAGGGACAGTGAGGAGACAGTGAGGGACAGTGAGGGACAGTGAGAAGACAGTGAGGGACAGTGAGGGACAGTGAGGGAAAGTGAGGAGACAGTGAGGGACCGTGAGGGACCATGAGGGACAGTGAGGGACAGTGAGGGACAGTGAGGAGACAGTGAGGGACAGTGAGGGACAGTGAGGAGACAGTGAGGGACACTGAGGGACAGTGAGGAGACAGTGAGGGACAGTGAGGGACAGTGAGGTGACAGTGAGGGACAGTGAGGAGACAGTGAGGGACAGTGAGGGACAGTGAGGAGACAGTGAGGGACAGTGAGGCGACAGTGAGGGACAGTGAGGCAACAGTGAGGGACAGTGAGGGACAGTGAGGTGACAGTGAGGGACAGTGAGGGACAGTGAGGGACAGTGAGGTGACAGTGAGGGACAGTGAGGAGACAGTGAGGGACAGTGAGGGACAGTGAGGAGACAGTGAGGGACAGTGAGGCGACAGTGAGGGACAGTGAGGCAACAGTGAGGGACAGTGAGGGACAGTGAGGCGACAGTGAGGGACAGTGAGGAGACAGTGAGGGACAGTGAGGCGACAGTGAGGGAAAGTTAGGGACAGTGAGGAGACAGTGAGGTGACAGTGAGGGACACTGAGGCGACAGTGAGGAACAGTGAGAGACAGTGAGGGACAGTGAGGAGACGGTGAGGGACAGTGAGGGACTGTGAGGAGACAGTGAGGGACAGTGAAGGACAGTGAGGAACAGTGAGGGACAGTGAGGGACAGTGAGGGACAGTGAGGAGACAGTGAGGGACAGTGAGGGACAGTGAGAAGACAGTGAGGGACAGTGAGGGACAGTGAGGGACAGTGAGGCGACAGTGAGGGACAGTGAGGGACAGTGAAGGACAGTGAGGAACAGTGAGGGACAGTGAGTGACAGTGAGGGACAGTGAGGAGACAGTGAGGGACAGTGAGGAACAGTGAGGGACAGTGAGTGACAGTGAGGGACAGTGAGGAGACAGTGAGGGACAGTGAGGGACAGTGAGGCGACAGTGAGGGACAGTGAGGGACAGTGAGGGACAGTGAGGCGACAGTGAGGGACAGTGAGGGACAGTGAAGGACAGTGAGGAACAGTGAGGAGACAGTGAGGGACAGTGAGGAACAGTGAGGGACAGTGAGTGACAGTGAGGGACAGTGAGGAGACAGTGAGGGACAGTGAGGGACAGTGAGAAGACAGTGAAGGACAGTGAGGGACAGTGAGGGAAAGTTAGGAGACAGTGAAGGACCGTGAGGGACCGTGAGGGACAGTGAGGGACAGTGAGGGACAGTGAGGCGACAGTGAGGGACAGTGAGGGACAGTGAGGCAACAGTGAGGGAAAGTGAGGGACACTGAGGAGACAGTGAGGTGACAGTGAGGGACAGTGGGGGACAGTGAGGGACCATGAGGGACAGTTAGGGACAGTGTGGGACAGTGACGGACAGTGAGGAACAGTGAGGGTCAGTGAGGGACAGTGAGGAGACAGTGAGGGACAGTGAGGAGGCAGTGAGGCGACAGTGGGGGACAGTGAGGAGACAGTTGGGGACTGTGAGGGACCGTGAGGGACAGTGAGGGAAGGTGAGGGACAGTGCGGGGACAGTGGGGGACAGTGAGGGACAGTGAGGAGATAGTGAGGGACAATGAGGGACAATGAGGAAACAGTGAGGAACAGTGAGGAACAGTGAGGGACAGTGAGGAGACAGTGAGGGACAGTGCGGGACAGTGAGGGACAGTGAGGAACAGTGAGGGACAGTGAGGAGACAGTGAGGAGACAGTGGGGGAGCGTGAGGGACTGTGAAGGACAGTGAGGGAAGGTGAGGGACAGTGAGGGACAGTGAGGGACAGTGGGGGACAGTGAGGGACCGTGAGGGACAGTGAGGGGACAGTGGGGGCAGTGGGGCACCATGAGGGACAGTGGAGGACAGTGGGGGACAGTGAGGGACCGTGAGGGACAGTGAGGGACCGTGAGGGACAGTGAGGGGACAGTGGGGGACAGTAAGGGGACAGGGGACAGTTGGAGACACAGTGGTGACAGCGAGGGCACAGCAGGGCCGGCCTGCCCACCTTGAAGAGGGTCACGGTGGCGCTGTAGCACACGCTGAGCAGGAAGAGGGTGATGAAGATGGAGATGGTCGTCCACAGCCCGTCCAGCTCCCCGTCCTGGGCATCAGCACAGGTCTCCTCCTCTAGGAGCAGTTCTGCACAGGGAGGGGGGGGTCAGTGCTGTGCCTGCCCCCGGGGGGCAGGGGTGGGGTCATCGGGGCCTCGCAGCGCGGCTCCCATTGTGGCGGGGTGGTGGCGGGATGCCCCAGGTGGGCCGGGCCAGAGGCACCTGAGGACAGTCGCTGGGCATGAGCCCCAGCCCCCCATTCCTCCAGCCTGGGCCCCAGTCTCGGCCTGGCCAGTGGGTCCTGCTCCCTCTCCTGTGCTGTGCGCTGAGCTGGGGCCCTTGGGGGGGAGGGTGCCCGGACCCCCCACAGGACAGTGGCTCAGGCCCCGGCCTCCTCTCCCCCTGGGGTCAGACCCGGAGGGCGGGAGGGTCAGCAGAGCATGTGGGCCGTGGGCCCTGCCCCAGGGAAGGGGCAGGACAGTGTTGGGCTCTGTCCCTGTGTCCGCGGGGCTGGGAGTGCCAGGACGAGGGGGCTGTGGGAGGATTTTGGCCTGTTTGGCAGGCGGCGTCAGTGCCCCAGGGAAGAGGAGGGATGGGTGACGGAGGTGGTCAGTGCAGTCAGTGTGGGGAAGGGCCGCTGAGCAGCCCATGGGCGTTGGAGGGTGGGGACCAGGCTGGGGTCTACGGCGAGGACTCATGAGACCCAGCTCTGTGGTTGGGTGTGGGTCTGTGCGGCTGCCCTGTGGGAAGGCCCGTGTGCAAGGCCCGTGTGTGTGCACGCACGTGGGTGTGTGTGGTGGGTGCCCTGCACACGCGTGTACGCGGGCAGGTGAGTGCATGTGGATGAAGATGGTGGTGTGTGGGCTGGTGTGGCTCAGTGGGGGGCTTGTTTCCAATGGCTCTGGGCTCAGTGTCCACGGGTGCGTCTGGACGGTCCCTCCCCGGGCACTCAGGGCTGCTTGCCTCTGCCCCTTATGGGCACAGGGATGAGTGTCCCCACGAGTGCACAGGCCTGGCCCCTGGCAGGGACAAGCAGGGCAGAGCCACCTGGCCTGAGTGGAGGGGGGCCTGATCTCCCGTGCCCGACGGTGCAGCAGGGCCGTCCACCCACCCCGGGCCGCGTGTGGCCCCCGTGAGGGCACAGAGCTGGCACGCGGACCCTGGAGCCAGGGACAGGAACGTGGGGACGAGGACGGCCAGTGTCCCACAGCTTGGGCTGGAACAGGGGCGGGAAGAAGTGGGCACTCATTCTCCTGAGGGTCTCTGGTGGGCTTCTCCCGTTCCGGGCACACACTCCAGCCCCAGCAGCTGCTGGGCGGAGGGCGGCTGGAGCAGCTGTCGCCTCCGGGAGGGGCCCTCCCCGGCCTCGGGCAGCCCCCAAGCGGCCTGCGCAGACCCGCACACTCTGGGTCTGGCCCTGAGTGGGATGAGCCCTCGTGCACTGGTGGTGACAACCGTGACCCAGAGCCGGGTCCCCCCCGCCCCAACGCAGGCCCGGCGTGCCCCGGGGCTCTGCTCGGAAAGAACCATGACAGCATTGCGGGGTCCCAGGGTGGCGCTGGGTGCTTTATTTCATGGCGCCCGGGAGGAATGTACACAGGGCTGGGGCTCAGGCGTCCTCGCTGGACCCTGAGAGCCCAAGGGGAGGGAGGGCTGGCTGGGGCGACAATGCCGTGGGGCTCATTTACCCGGAGACTGGGAGATGGACTTCTGCGTGTTGTGATTGTGCAGAGCCTCGTGCAAAACTACACACGTGTAGGTGTCTCCCTGCTGCCAGCTCCTCTTGTCTACCCTGAGCTTGCTGTACAGGAAGAAGGACCCGTCGGCGTCCAGCTGGGGTGGGGTCGTGCCGTACTTGTCCTCTGACTCCGGCTGCCCCTTTCTCTGCCACTCCACGTCGATGTCGCCCGGGTAGAAGCCGGTGACCATGCAGGTTAAGCTGACCGAGCTCTTGGCCAGCTCTTCCCGCGGTGGGGCCAGTACGTACACCTGCGGCTCCCGGGGCTGCCCTGTGGGGAGAGGCATGGCTGTTAGCACGATGGTCACTGCTATTGGCCCCCAGGGACCCTCCTGCGCCCGTCCACCTGACCCACCTTTGGCCTTGGAGATGGTCCTCACGATGGGGGCTGGGAGACCTTTGTTGTTGACCTTGCACTTGAACTCCTTTCCCTTCAGCCAGTCCTGGTGCTGGATGGGCAGGGCGCTGACCACACGGTAGGTGCTGTTGAACTGCTCCTCCCTTGACTTCGTCTTGGCCGTCTTGACCTCTATGTCGTTCACGTACCAGGAGAACTGGACATCGGGGTTCTCCTTGCTCACGTCCACCACAACGCAGGAGACTTCCGGTGTTCGGGTTATTGTGAGGGTGTCCCTGGGTGTCGGGGGGAAGATGAAGACGGACGGTCCTCCTGGGAGCTCATGGACTGGTCGGGGAGACACGGTAGGGGGTCAGCCCCTGGGTGGACATCCCCTTGGGCACCCATTCATCCCCCTCCCACCCCCGAGTGCCGCGCCTGGGCAAGGTCCACCCCCGAGGGGCGGAGGGTGAGGCCGGGTGACTTACCTGGGCATTTGGGACACCTGGAACAGGGGTTTGGGCCGTTGATCTCTGCAGAGAGAACAGACAGGAGGTTACCGGGGTTGGGGACGGCCCGGGGTTGGCCTTAGGGCAGGGCCAGGTTTCGGCAGGTGAGACCTGTGCCCACCTCTGTGGGCCCAGGGGCTGGGGGAGGCGTCCAGCCTGTGCCCACACTGGACCTGGTGGAAACGCCCAGAGGACCCCCTCCCCGAGCCTGGGAGGACTTCAGGTGAGGGAGAGAGACAGGCCTCCCGTGACACCCTGGGCGGGATTCCCCATCCCTGGTGTGCGGTGCGTTCAGGTGGGAGGGCTGACCCCAGGCCTGTCTCGTAGTGGACACCCTCCCTGCGGCCCGTCCCCTCACCGATGCGCTTGTCCACCTTGGTGCTGCTGGCCGGGTGGGCTACGTTGCAGGTGAAGGTCTTGCCGGACGAGGTGCTGGCAGGCACGGTCACAGTGCTGCTGAGTGAGTACAGCTTCGAGGACCCGAGGACGGATGGGAAGGTGTGCACACCACTGGATAGGGTGCCGGAGTTCCAGGTCACAGTCACTGGCTCAGGGAAGTAGCTCGAGACCAGGCAGCCCACGACCACTGTGGAACTAGGTGTGTTCCCACAGCTGGGAGGCAGAGGGTAGACTGCTGGGGCCGTGGGGGAGGCTGTGAGAGAGGAGGCCGTGTGACTGGCAGGGCCTCACCCCTGCGAGGGTCCGGGCAGGGCATCAGGTGTGCAGGCCTGGGGCACCGTTGAGCCCAGCGACCATGTGCTTCCAGCGTGTCTGAAGACCAGCGGCCCGGCATGGCTGTCTCCCACCCCAGGTCTCTGCGTCTGCAGCTGTGGGCTCCAGACACCGCTGGGGGCCAGTGCTGGGTGACCACCTGGATTAGATCCCCCCGGGGCCCCAGTCCTCCTGTGGGTGTCTGGCCTGATCAGGCCCTCGGTCTGAGCCCTGACCAGTGGCTATTGCTCCCTGAGCCCACTGCCCTGCTCTGCTCCTGTCCCCTTGTCCTGGCCTGCTCTTTGCCACCCAGGGCCCGTGTGTTCTGGATCAGCTCTGCCCATTGGCATCCCTGGGAGCCTTGCACTGCCCCTGGCCTTCTCTTCCTGCAGGGTGCCAGCACCCCAAGCCCCATTCCCCGGCTGGACCTGTCCCCTCTGAACCTGGTCTGATCAGCTCAGACCTGCAGCCCCTTCGGAGGCCTGAAAGGGCCCCTCCTATCCCCTCAGCCAGGTCCACTGTCCTGTCAACCCCAGCTCACTTTGGCATGTCATAACCTCCTGTCCCAAGCCCTGACAGGCGCCTGGAAAACTGGGGACACTGGGCCCATGAATTGCAGCCCATCAGGTCCCCTCAGGGATGCCCCTGCACCTTCAGCCTCAGAGACCTTCCCTCCCATGGTCCTCTCTCCACCTGGCCTTGCCGTCCACCTGGCCCCTCCCACCAGACCAAAGTTCCTTTAGCTCAGCCCCTCATCCCCTGACCCCGGGGCTCGTGGGCAGCTCCTGCCTTCCCAGCCCCCTGCTCCCCTGCACAACCCCGCCTGCTCCCCTGAGTTCTTGGGGTAGCCTCCTGCGCCCGGCCTTACCAGCCCCCTGAGCTCCAGCGGGAAGGCTGCTCTCCTTTCTCTGTGCACTCAGGTTCCCCTCCCCCAGATGCTCCCTCACCTGCCTCCAGCCCCTCGTCCTGGCCTCTCAGCTGAGCCCGGGCTTCCGGTCCATCGAGGGTCTAGACTCTGCCCATCTGAGCTCCGGTTCACCATCTCAGGCCTGAGTCCTCTCTGCCCTTGTGCCCCTTCTCCCTGGCCCAGGGCCCTCAGCACACCCAAGGGGTACCCCCACCCCGGTATCCTGTATGACTGCCTGCTCTGCCCCCACTGCCAGCTGCCCTGCGTCCTGCCCTCAGCCCCGTGGTCACTGGCACAAGCTCTACCTGCTCCCCCAAAACTCCCAGGCAGCCCCCTGCCCTCCCAGCCCCGGGCTCACCAGCACAAGGTCTACCTGCTCCCCCAAGGCTCCCGGGCAGCCCCCTGCCCTCCCAGCCCCGGGCTCACCTGCACAAGGTCTACCTGCTCCCCCAAAGCTCCCGGGCAGTCCCCTGTCCTCCCAGCCCCCGGCTCACCTGCACAAGGTCTACCTGCTCCCCCAAAGCTCCAGGGAAGCCCCCTGCCCTCCCAGCCCCGGGCTCACCTACACTAGCTCTACCTGCTCCCCCAAAGCTCCCGGGAAGCCCCCTGCCTTCCCAGTCCCAGGCTCACCTACACTAGCTCTACCTGCTCCCCCAAAGCTCCCGGGAAGCCCCCTGCCTTCCCAGTCCCAGGCTCACCTACACTAGCTGTACCTGCTCCCCCAAAGCTCCCGGGAAGCCCCCTGCCCTCCCAGTCCCAGGCTCACCTACACTAGCTCTACCTGCTCCCCCAAAGCTCCAGGGAAGCCCCCTGCCCTCCCAGTCCCGGGCTCACCTACACTAGCTCTACCTGCTCCCCCAAAGCTCCAGGGCAGCCCCCTGCCCTCCCAGCCCCGGGCTCACCTACACTAGCTCTACCTGCTCCCCCAAAGCTCCCGGGAAGCCCCCTGCCTTCCCAGTCCCAGGCTCACCTACACTAGCTCTACCTGCTCCCCCAAAGCTCCAGGGAAGCCCCCTGCCCTCCCAGTCCCAGGCTCACCTACACTAGCTCTACCTGCTCCCCCAAAGCTCCAGGGAAGCCCCCTGCCCTCCCAGTCCCGGGCTCACCTACACTAGCTCTACCTGCTCCTCCAAAGCTCCAGGGAAGCCCCCTGCCCTCCCAGTCCCAGGCTCACCTACACTAGCTCTACCTGCTCCCCCAAAGCTCCAGGGCAGCCCCCTGCCCTCCCAGCCCCGGGCTCACCTACACTAGCTCTACCTGCTCCCCCAAAGCTCCCGGGAAGCCCCCTGCCCTCCCAGTCCCAGGCTCACCTACACTAGCTCTACCTGCTCCCCCAAAGCTCCAGGGCCGCCCCCTGCCCTCCCAGCCCCGGGCTCACCTACACTAGCTCTACCTGCTCCCCCAAAGCTCCCGGGAAGCCCCCTGCCTTCCCAGTCCCAGGCTCACCTACACTAGCTCTACCTGCTCCCCCAAAGCTCCAGGGAAGCCCCCTGCCCTCCCAGTCCCAGGCTCACCTACACTAGCTCTACCTGCTCCTCCAAGCTCCAGGGAAGCCCCCTGCCCTCCCAGCCCCGGGCTCACCTACACTAGCTGTACCTGCTCCCCCAAAGCTCCCGGGAAGCCCCCTGCCTTCCCAGTCCCAGGCTGACCTACACTAGCTCTACCTGCTCCCCCAAAGCTCCAGGGAAGCCCCCTGCCCTCCCAGTCCCAGGCTCACCTACACTAGCTCTACCTGCTCCCCCAAAGCTCCAGGGAAGCCCCCTGCCCTCCCAGTCCCAGGCTCACCTACACTAGCTCTACCTGCTCCCCCAAAGCTCCCGGGAAGCCCCCTGCCTTCCCAGTCCCAGGCTCACCTACACTAGCTCTACCTGCTCCCCCAAAGCTCCAGGGAAGCCCCCTGCCCTCCCAGTCCCAGGCTCACCTACACTAGCTCTACCTGCTCCCCAGAGCCCCTGAGGCAGCCCCTGACCCCCTGCCCTCCCAGCCCCCTGCTCACCTCCTGCCTCCCTGCCACTTGTCCCTGGAGCTCTGGCCCTCAGCACCCGCGCCCCTCTGGCCCACCCCCGAGCCCTCACCCTAGTGCAGCTCCACTCCTGACTCCTTTCTTTCCCGGGGCTGAGCTCTGTTCCCTGGAGTCGCTAGGTGTCCACCCTGTCTCCGGGCCCCTCTCCCCTGGCAGAGCCCCTGTCCCACCGTGGGCCCCTCCCAGAGGAGCTCCTGGCCTGCCGAGCTTCACCCTCTTCTCTCTCCCACCACCCCCGGGATCCTCCTCTGGTCGCTTCTCCCTCCAGTTGCCGGGTCACCTGCCCTCTGCCTGCCCGCTCCCGGCCCCCAGCTCCCGCTCCCGGCCCTCCGGCCCTGGCTCTGCTCGCCCCTCGTGTAGCTTGTGGAGCTGCGGGCTCAGCCCCTGTGCGGCCAGCCCTGCCTGCTGTGCCCCCGGCGCTCCAGCTGCCCTGGGCCCCGGCCCCAGCCCAGAGCCCACCGCCAGCCCGCCTGCCACTGCCCTGGGGCTCAAGCCGGCTCCACTGTCCTGGACAGGACCCTCAGCCTCCCCCCACCCCCCCGCCACCGGGGGGGCCTTTCCTTCCCCTGTGCCGAGCCAGCGTCCTCCCTCCGTCCTTGCTCAGACCCACCTGCCCATCCTGGCCTCGTCCTCAGCCCCAGCCCAGCCCTGTGCCTGCAGCACATCCGGCCAAGCGAAGCCCTCAGGCTCCCGTCCCCCAGCCCATCGTGTTCCTCGAAGGCCCAGCAGCCCCGCCGAGCTCTGCCGCCCCTGGGTTTCCAGCCCTGTTGGTGTGGACACGCCCCTGCCCGGGCTCCCTAGTCCCTGCCCTGGGCCAGCACTGTGACCCCTGGGCAGCCCGCCTTCCCCGTGCCCGCGTGGCTGCTCCAGCCGCTCTGTGGGGTCCCCGAGGCCAGTCTCCTCTTCATGGCACCCACTCCCTATCTCTGCCCCATCCTCGCAGACCAGACTCACCAAGGGGGGTGGAGGTCCTGGACTCGCTCCCCTGCAGCCCAGGGCTCCGCGCCCCCTCCCTGCTCCGGCCCCAGGCACATGTGGCTCCTCAGGGCTGTGCTCTGTGACTGCAGCCCCGCTTCCTATAGGACTTGGTACCCAGCCCCCGGAGGTGTGAACTCCCTTCCCCCAGACCATCAGACACTAAGAACAGGACTGAAACCGGGTGGCTCAAATTGCTTCCTGAAATTCCCTTTTCTTCTGGGTGTTTTCTGTCTCAGAGGGCCTGGGGGAGTCCAGATGCAGCCGGGGTGTCTCTTGTGGGTGTGTGGGGTGTGGTGAGCGGTGCCCTTGGACCCAGGGGACAGAGTGAGAACCCCGGCTGTCACGGCTTTCCACCTTCTGCAGGGATTATGCCTGGTTTGCCCACCGCAGCCCGGGTACCGGGCCCCTCGCCTGAGCCCTCTGGGTGTCCCAGCCCTGGTGGGCACCTCTCCTGACCCTGGAGAGTGTGTGGTTGGGCTCAGCCTGCAGCCCAGCCCCTGCCTCGTCCTGCCTACCTGCCGGGGTGGCCTCCCCTCCAGACCTCTGTCTCCCGCCTCTTCCCTCCTCCTCTCCCTGGCTCCATCCGTGGCCCCGATATCTGACCAAAGGCCAGTGTAACGTGCACGGTCAGAGGGCAGTTGTTATCCCGGCCACAGCTGTCCCCCGGGGGACAGAGTTCATGATGGTCACTGGGGCCGGAAAATGGCCCTCTAGGTGAGAGAGAGCGTGTGGCCTGTCCACTGCTGTGTGTGGGCCGGGACTGGTCGTCCCATCTTTGGGGGACACTGACCCTCAGTTTCTCGTTTGAGTGCTGCAGCGCACCCTACACCCTGTGTGCACCCCCTGGGCCGTCCTGTACCTTCAGCATTAGGTCTGGGATTGGGCATCCCGAGAGACACTGGAGCCCCCAACCCAGAAGTGCCATGGGTGGAGGCCTTGTTCTCGGAGAGACAGCAGTGAATGGCCCTGAAGTGGGATCTTAGTTCCTTGCCCAGGAATTGAACCCAGGTATCCTGGATGAAAACCAGGAATCCTAGCTGCTAGACCACCAGGGGCCGGAGGCTAGAAGTAAAGTTGCCCTGGCTCTTGCCCCGTTTGAAAGCGAGAGTGTTTCAAGGAGGAAAAAGTGTAAAAAGAGGTACGAAGTTTGTTGTTAGAGACAGAGCACAACATGTGGGGGAGCACGCAGAGAAGTAGTTTATTTAAGACAGGAGCAAGGCAGAAATACTCACCTGGAGAGAGAGGGTGTGGGCGTCCTCCCTGATGAGGCGCAGCAAAGCGGGGGCCAGATGGTTTGTACAGGGCAGTCCTCCCGGATCTTTGTCTTCCTCTGGCCCATTACCTCGCCTCTTCTCCCGCATCTGACCTGTCCTAGGGCCCTCCCGACAAGTGCGTATCTTCTTGACAAGAAAGATTCCAACGCAAAGGCTAACGGGAAGTTTGACAACACATTATGGGTGGCATCCCCTCCCTTTTTGACCCCCGAGGAGGCTTCCTGCACATGTGCAGGCGGGGAGCTTGCCCTGACCTCAGGAGCGATAGACATGGTCGTCTTATCTCTTTACTCCAGCAGGGCTCAGCTCCTGCCACTAACTTTGTCCTTGGAGTGTCAGGGAAAGCAGAGCTCCAGGTTACTCTGCTTGGCAAGCTCCAGCCTCTCAGCCCAGGGGCCCATCTATTTCTTACCTCAAATCTCCCCTGAGAGACGTGAACCCCGTGATATTTTATTGGGAAGATGAAGGGTGAAAGTCTGTCTTCTGCAGCTTCTTCAGGCTGGCATGGGGCTCGCAGATCCTACCTGTCTGGGGATCATGGAGCTCTTGCCCTGGTTTATTAAGGGGCCCCAGGGTGACTTCTGTTGTTTTTTTGGCAGGATCTGTTCTGAGGAGTGGCTGGAATCTTTGCATTATTGTCATCGTGTCTAGAAGACTGCTGTGTTCTAGAGAGAACAAACTAAACAAGTTGATTAAAAGAAGGCAGGAGTCAAAGATCAGTAAAAGAATTATTGTAACCAGGAGCCCAAGTAAGAGTAAGAACCAGGTTATGTTTCATAACATTTTTTGATGGTGGTCCAGGTAGTGTCAGCGCTTGGGTTACCCTGTCCAAAGGAATGGAGCATTTGGCATGGTTATATACATTTTTTTAAAAGTTTTTTTTTTTTTTTTGATGTGGACTATTTTTAAAGTCTGTATTGAATTTCTTACAATATTGCTTCTGTTTTATGTTTTGGTTTTTTGGCCGCGACGTCTTTTTTATTAGCCCACTGTGATTGATGTAGGTGTAACAGACCCAGTTACAAGTAGCTGGACAACCTGAATGTTAATAGACAAAATCGATCTCATTTCTTTTCAGGAGAATAAGTCTGAAAACCAGTCTGGACCTGGCATTTCGAAGAGCCTTGTAGCCAGGTGGCCACTTATCTGGTTTTATCTAAGCAGGTTTTAACACTTAATGTGGTATTAACACACAAATGACAGGCGCCGTTTGTCATCATACATGTTTTTTCATCTTGTTAGCATCTGATCTAAAGCAATTTCATTGTCTAAAAGGTAATGGGTACAAGAGGAGGCCTTGCAAACAGCAGCTGCAGTTACTAGCTGCCAGCTGGTGTTGTCTTGAGAATAGCTGAGGGTCTCAAATCTGACACAGCTCATAAACTTAAGTTCTCAGCAATGCAAGGACTGTCTGAAATCACACCCACAGTGTGACCTAGTATCACCTCGGATGTCTGAACCACAGTTCTTCCATCTTGACTTTTAATTGTAGTTTTTTCCTTAATAGCCCAAACAGTTGTCACCATTAATGATTTTAGTGTTTTTCTAGTATGAGAAGATGCAAGAATTTTGGCTCTTAAAAATCCTTATCTGAGAATATCTATCTGAAGGCCTGTTCTGTCAGTTTTCCCCAGAGCACAGAGTGCCTCTTTCCTGAGCTCCACCTTGAACTCCGTTCAGGGTATGTTGAAGGTTAGCAGCCGTAGTGGCTCATGATTTAATCCTGGTAGAGGTAGGCAGCAAGTGCCAGTTTCCAGTTGGCCGGGTCCCTTTATGGTCATGAACTTGACCAAGGTTTGGGGGGCATTTCATGACCATTTTGTCCCACAGTGCTAGGAATGCTCATTCCCAGTTCTGGCAAAGATTTCTTTGACAGACCACTCAATGTGCTGTTACTGGAGTAGGTCTTATTAGCAGTAGCCAAAAGTCTCTGGACCACCTGTCTTACTAGTCTCTTATGGTCCAGGAAACTCTTCCCTCTTGTTGTTTCTTCCCATACCTAGAGTTACACTATTACAATCATTGATCTCATATGGGACTATATATTATCATTTTATCAGAGGCTCAGTCACACATTTGGTAACGTAAGAAAGAATGATTTTGTAAAACAAGCAATAAAAAATAAAATAGCTAGCAGTATTAGTAAGGTCATAAGTAAGAATGTAAGTCAAGAACTTTCATTAGGTGCAGCCCAGTATATCCCCAGGTTGTCTGACTTAGTCTGTTTTTCTAGTATTACTAGGCTGGTTCCTTTAAACTTAAATGACCATAGCCTGGTGTTAATCTCCTGTTTGTAGATAGTGGAGATCTTTATCCAAAGACTGATTACCAAGTTAAGCTTCAAAAACAAACTTAGAGTGTCCTTTTAATAATTTAATTAAATCTTGTAGCAATATAACATAAGAGCAAGGGACCATCTGGGAAGTGGGTTTCAGTAAACACCTTAGTTAACAAATCTAGAATTTAATATTTAGTGAAACATAATCCTCCTTTTTTTTTTCCCGTCTAAAGTCCCCTAATCTCCATTAAACACAGCCAAATCCAGACTAATTTGTTTTTAAAATAAGTCTGGCCCATTGACCACATAGGCTCCTCCCTACTGACTCTGGTGTAATTCCTCAGAAGGAGTCTCAGGCTAAATTCACAAAAGGCCTCTCAAGGCCAAGAAAGCCATGCCAAAGTCCTGCCATCACATTTTGCCTGGTGGATTTCTCTCTTCTAGAGGTCCCCCAGATATTTGGAGATTCCTGTACATGTCAGGAGACAGTCTTTTTTATTTACCTGATAAGGCTGCTCATAACCAAGTGTCTCCAGTGTCTGGAGGGACAAGGCAGAGAGAAAAGAAAAACGTTTTAATTTTACCCACAGGTAAATCACCTAATTGTTGTAAACCATAAGTAGCTTGAAGAGAAGGGCTTCTCTGTATCTGAAAAACAAAGATTAGAAGCCAGTAATATGTCAGACAAAAGTCATAAAAATTATAATCATATTTAGCAGTTCGTTGGATCCCACGTAATTAGTTTTGGTTTTGTTTGAGTCTAGTTTTTCCATTAGTTTTATTGACCTTGCCTGATGGTTGAGGGTGATAGTGATGGTGATAATTTTAAGAAGTTTGTAAGGTTTTTGGTTAAGGCTTGTATGATTTGTCCAGTGAAGTGGGTGCCTTGATCACTGGAGATTATAGAAAGTGTACCCCCAGTGGAAAACACATTTTCTAACCATTTCCTTTTTCATTGTGAGGGCATCAGCCTTGCAGCCAGGGAAGGCTTTAACCCATCAAATAAAAAATGAGGCTTGCCAGGGAGCCGGGAAAAGCCAAGCAGCCGTCTTGGATTTCCCATAGCCCTGACTGTTTAATTTAGTTATTGTTGACCCATTTCAATTTCTCTGATTTTGGAGTAGACCACTGCCATGCTGCAAGGACATCAGGATGGCAGAAGTCTGACAATGAGGGCTTAATCTTTTTGTAGAAGTGGAATGAACTTTATCTGCACGTGCCATAATCTTTACAGATTCTGTTGTTGTTACCTTTTATTTGACAATGTTTCTCCTGTAATTTAATCTGTCAAATAATCCCAGTTAGTTTAATATATATTTTTTGAGATGCTCCAGGGGTCTTCTGAAGCACTTCAAAGTTAGCTGGAGGTCAGAAGAACTTTAATTAGAATTTGACTCTTGGGAAGTTTGTTAAAAATATCAAAAAGTTTTAAAACACTTAGTCAAATAGAATCATAGGTCAATGTGAAATAATACTTATTTACTCAACCAAAGTGACAGAAGATTTTAAAAGCAAATATAAATCACTTAAAGGCAAATAAATTCATACAATCTGTTACCAAAGGCAGCTTTCCAAGGAAACTTTGTTCTCTTAACAGAGAGAGAAAACCAAATTCCAGTCTTCATATCTTCTATCACTGACAACATATATTCTACTTGCTTCACACACCGAAATGTTTCCCTTATCCTTTTTTTTTTTGAATATTTATCTATTTATTTGTTTGGTTGTGTGGGGTCTTAGTTGCAGCAGGCAGGCTCCTTAGTTGTGGCATTTGAACTCTTAGTTGTGACATGCATGTGGGATCTAGTTCCCTGACCAGGGATCGAACCCAGGCCCCCTGCATGGGAGCGCGGAGTCTCATCCACCATGCCGCCAGGGAAGTCCCCTCCCTTATCCTTTTAGTAGCTTTAATGATGTATTATAATTTTAGCCCTTAAAAACCTTAATCTCCAGTGAAACCAAGAAGAAAGCAATTGTGAACTGTTTGTCATGTTGGCATTTTCTGATTAGCAACCTTAAGGACATATTCCATAACCTCTAAAAACATGCACTTTCACAAAGCACAATTTCTTTTCTCAGTGTGGTACAAGGCATGTGTCTAATAAGTCAAACATCTTTAGTTTCCCTCTTGTAAGAAGACAAAAGGTAAATTTAGATTTGTTCAGCAATCAGTATTCCAGTATTTTATCTTAAAAATGATTTAGATCTTTAATGAGTTCTTCTCATTTGACCTGATTTAGCAAAGCTCTAAAGTTTCAAGTTACCAAAAATCTGGAAGAACTAAAACATAATTATTTCCAAAGTGTACAAACATTGTAAGAGATTCAACACTGAATATTTCCCAGATCATGTGAACCTGAAATTTATTTAGCTTAGTATCTCTTCTATTAGAATTGCTTGATTTGTAAGTGCTTACTTTTAAAAAGCCAAGTAAATCGAGCTCATTTACAAATTAACCTCAGCAATACTATCCAAAGACAAAGACACATACTGAAGCATAAATATATCCAGACAGATATCTCATAGTTTCCACTTGAGGTTTAAATGCCTCTTTGTCTCTCTCTCTCTCTCTTTTTTTTTCTTGGCTTGAAGTTCTACTAATTAATCCAAGGCCGAAGTCTCAGGCAAAGTGGCTATGTCTGTATTTCAAGGACAGCATAAGAGTTAATTTCAGTTTTCCCCTAGGCATATTTTTGTTCTCTCAGGGTCAGAATTCTGAAAAAGAGTGTTTTAACAAGCTAGCTTTCTCTAACTGTACATGCAAAAAGAACCAGTTTTGTAATTTCAAAAGAGTTTTACCTTAACCAACTTTCTCTGGAGTCTAAAGAATATTGTGGCCATCCAGTGTCAAAAAAAATCATCTTTCTTTTTCTGTAGTCATAGTTTCATAGCTAAAATATAGACCAAATAGTGCTCAAATTGGCCCTAATAACAGGGCAGCCTGGCTGATACACTGTCCCATCAGGGGTTGTCCCTCTGGGATGTGGGGGTCTTAGTTTGACCAGAAGAATCTGAGGGAATTTGCATGAGTGGGAGAAGCTTGGTTTCCCCCGGAGAGCTGGGTGCAGGGTGGTGTTGGTTAAAAGGGGACTCGTTTAGAATGGTCAGGAGAGTTTTTTTTTTTTTTTTTTTGATTCCTCACGCTTTTGATTATAGGAGCCACATAGAGCAGGGTTATGATAAACGGCCCATAAAAGCCTGGAGCACAGGGACCTCAGTACATTTTGCCATCCTGTGGCAAAAAGATCAACTGTAAGAGACACATTTAGGCCATTTTCCCAACCCCAACTTATATAAAGGCCAGGCAGTGTTACAGCAAAGCCTAAGCTTCCCCTTTCTCGGCCCATCTGGCTTAGAAAGGGGATCCTCCCATGTTGATAAACCTGCAACCGAGAACAGTTGCTCCTAGAAGTGAAGTCCAGCATCCGGGAAACATTAGTAGGAGGCACCTGAAGGAGACCCAGAGTGTCTGAATTTCCTTTGATCTCAGTGCTAATGGGATTTGGAGTGTCCTCTACTCCCCCCGCTGATTTCTTTTCTTTCTTTTCTTTTTTTTAAATAGATCTTTACTGGAGTATAATTACTTCACAATACTGTGTTAGTTTCTGTTGCACAACAAAGTGAATCAGCTATACATATACATATATCCCCATATCCCCTCCCTCTTGAGCCTCCCTCCCATCCTCCCTATCCCACCCCTCTAGGTCATCACAAAGCACCGAGCCGATCTCCCTGTGCTACACTGCTGCTTCCCACCAGCCAACTATTTTACATTCGGTAGTGTATATATGTCGATGCTACTCTCACTTCGCCCCAGCTTCCCCCTCCCACCCCATGTCTTCAAGTCCATTCTCTACGTCTACCTCTTTATTCCTGCCCTGAAACTATGTCCATCAGTACCATTTTTTTTTTAAGATTCTCTATATATGTGTTAGCATATGGTATTTGCTTTTCTCTTTCTGACTTACTTCCCTCTGTATGACAGACTCTAGGTCCATCCACCTCACTACAAATAACTCAATTTCATTTCCTTTTATGGCTGAGTAATATTCCATTGTATATATCTGCCACATCTTCTTTATCCATTCAGCTATCGATGGACATTTAGGTTGGTTCTGTGTCCTGGCTATTGTAAATAGTGCTGCAATGAACATTGTGGTGCATGACTCTTTTTGAATTATGGTTTTCTCAGGGTATATGCCCAGTAGTGGGATTGCTGGGTCATATGGTAGTTCTATTTTTAGTTTTTTAAGGAACCTCCATACTGTTTTCCATAGTGGTGGTATCAATTTACATTCCCACCAACAGTGCAGGAGGGTTCCCTTTTCACCACACCCTTTCCAGCATTTATTGTTTCTAGATTTTTTTGATAATGGCCATTCTGATCGGCATCAGGTGACACCTCATTGTACTTTTGATTTGCATTTCTCGAATAATTAGTGATGTTGAGCATCTTTTCATGTGCCTCTTGGCCATCTGTATGTCTTCCTTGGTGAAATGTCTATTTAGGTCTTCTGCCCCATTTTTTAACTGGATTGTTTGTTTTTTGATATTGAGCTCCATGAGCTGTTTGTATATTTTGGAGATAATCCTTTTGTTGTTTCATTTGCAAATATTTTTTCCCATTCTGAGTGCTGGTCTTTTTGTTTTGTTTATGGTTTCCTTTACTGTGCAAAAGCTTTAAGCTTCATTAGGTCCCATGTGTTTATTTTTGTTTTTATTTCCATTACTCTAGGAGGTGGGTCAAAAAAGATCTTGCTGTGATTTATGTCAGAGTGTTTTTCCTATGTTTTCCTCTAAGAGTTTTATAGTGTCCGGTCTTACATTTAGGTCTTTAATCCATTTTGAGTTTATTTTTGTGTACGGTGTTAGGGAGTGTTCTTTTTTTTTTTTTTTAAATAGATTTATTTATTTTTATTTATTTATTTTTGGCTGTGTTGGGTCTTCATTGCTGCGCATGGGCTTTCTCTAGTTGCGGCAAGCGGGGGCTACTCTTCATTGTGGTGCGCGGGCTTCTCATTGCGGTGGCTTCTCTTGTTGCGGAGCACAGGCTCTAGGCGCGCGGGCTTCAGTAGTTGTGGCACGCAGGCTCAGTAGTTGTGGCTCGCGGGCTCTAGAGCACAGGCTCAGTAGTTGTGGTGCACAAGCTTAGTTGCTCTGCAGCATGTGGGATCTTCCCGGACCAGGGCTTGAACCCGTGTCCCCTGCATTGGCAGGCGGATTCTTCACCACTGCACCACCAGGGAAGCCCAGGGAGTGTTCTAATTTCATTTTTTTTACATGTAACTGTCCAGTTTTCCCAGCACCACTTATTGAAGAGGTTGTCTTTTCTCCACTGTATATTCTTGCCTCCTTTGTCGTAAATTAGGTGCCCATATGTGTGTGGGTTTATCTCTGGGCATTCTGTCCTGTGCCATTGATCTATTTTTCTGTTTTTGTGTCAGTACCATACTTGTCTTGATTACTGTAGCTTTGTGGTATAGTTTGAAGTCGGGGAGCCTGATTCCTCCAACTCCAGTTTTCCTTCTCAAGATTGCTTTGGCTATTCGGGGTCTTTTGTGTCTCCATACAAACTGTAAAATTTTTTGTTCTAATTCTGTGAAGAATGCCATTGGTAGTTTGATAGGGATTGCATTGGATCTGTAGATTGCTTTGGGTAGTAGAGTCATTTTCACAATGTTGATTGTTCCAATCCAAGAACGTGGTATATTTCTCCATCTGTTTATGTCATCTTTGATTTCTTTCATCAGTGTTTTATAGTTTTCTAAGTACAAGTCTTTCGCCTTCTTAGGCAGGCTAATTCCTAGGTATTTTATTCTTTTTGTTGCAATGGTAAATAGGAGTGTTTCCTTAATTTCTCTTTTTGACTTTTCATTGTTGGTGTATAGGAACGCCAGAGATTTCTGTGCATTAATTTTGTATCCTGCAACCTTACCAAATTCATTGATTAGTTCTGGTAGTTTTCTGGTGGCATCTTTAGGATTTTGTATGTATAGTATCATGTCATCTGCAAATAGTGACAGTTTTATACTTTTTTTCCAATTTGTATTCCTTTTATTTCTTTTTCTTCTCTGATCGCTGTGTCTAGGACTTCCAAAACTATGTTGGATAAGAGTGGCGAGAGTGGACATCCTTGTCTTGTTCCTGATCTTAGAGGAAATGCTTTCAGTTTTTCACCATTGAGATTGATGTTTGCTGTGGGTTTGTCATATATGGCCTTTATTATGTTGAGGTAGGTTCCCTCTATGCCCATTTTCTTGAGAGTCTTTATCATAAGTGGGTGTTGAATTTTGTCAAAAGCTCTTTTTGCATCTATTGAGATGATCATATGGTTTTTATTCCTTAATTTTTTAATATGGTGTATCACATTGATTGATTTGCATATATTGAAGAATCCTTGCATCCCTGGGATAAATCCCACTTGATCATGGTGTATGATCCTTTTAATGTGCTATCGGATTCTGATTGCTAGTATTTGTTGAGGATTTTTGCATCTATGTTCATCAGTGATATTGGTCTATAATTTTCATTTTTTTGTGATATCTTTTTCTGGTTTTAGTATCAGGGTGATGGTGGCTTCGTAGAATGAATTTGGGAGTGTTTCTCCCTCTCCAATTTTTTGGAAGAGTTTGAGAAGGATGGCTGTTAGCGCTTCTCTAAATGTTTGAAAGAATTTGCCGGTGAAGCCATCTGGTCCTGGACTTTTGTTTGTTGGAAGATTTTAAATTACAGTTTCAATTTCATTACTTGTGATAGGTCTGTTTATATTTCTAATTCTTCCTGGTTCAGTCTTGGAAAATTGTACCTTTCCAAGAATTTGTCCATTTCTTCGAGGTTGTTCATTTTATTGGCATATAGTTGTTTGTAGTAGTCTCTTATAATCCTTTGTATTTCTGCAGTGTCAGTTGTGATTTCTCCTTTTTCATTTCTAATTTTATTGATTTGCGTCCTCTCCCTTTTTTTCTTTTTTTTTTTTTTTTTTTTTTTTTATTATTATTATATTTTTTTTAAAGAAATTCACGTTCTTTTATTTATTTATTTATTGATTTATGACTGTGTTGGGTCTTCGTTTCTCTGAGAGGGCTTTCTCTAATTGTGGCAAGTGGGGACCACTCTTCATCGCGGTGCGCGGGCCTCTCACCATCGCGGCCTCTCCCGTTGCGGAGCACAGGCTCCAGATGCGCAGGCTCAGTCGTTGTGGCTCACGGGCCCAGTTGCTCCGTGGCATGTGGGATCTTCCCAGACCAGGGCTCGAACCCGTGTCCCCTGCATTGGCAGGCAGATTCTCAACCACTGCGCCACCAGGGAAGCCCCCTTTTTTTCTTGATGAGTCTGGCTAAGGGTTTATCAATTTTGTTTATCTTCTCAAGAACCCAGCTTTTAGTTTTATGATCTTTGCTATTGTTTTCTTCATTTCTATTTCATTCATTTCTTCTCTGATCTTTATGGTTTCTTTCCTTCTACTGACTTTGGGTTTTCTTTGTTCTTCTTTCTCTAGTTGTTTTAGGTGTAAGTTAGATTGTTTGAGATTTTTCTGTTTCTTGAGGTGAGATTGTATTGCTATAAACTTCCCTCTTAGAACTGCTTTTGCTGCGTCCCATGGGTTTTGGGTCGTCTTCTTTTCATTGTCATTTGTTTCTATGTATTTTAAAAATTTCTTCTTTGATTTCTTCAGCGATCTCTTGGTTATTTAGTAGTGCACTGTTTAGCTTCCATGTATTTGTGTTTTTTTTACAGTTTTTTTTTCCTGTACTTGATTTCCCATCTCATAGTGTTGTGGTCAGAAAAGATGCTTGATACGATTTCAATTTTCTTAAATTTTCTGAGTCTTGATTTGTGACCCAAGATGTGATCTATCCTGGAGAATGTTCCATGTGCACTTGAGAAGAAAGTGTATTCTGCCACTTTTGGTGGAATGTTCTATAAATATGAATCAGATCGATTTGGTCTGTTGTGTCAGTTGAAGCTTGTGTTTCCTTATTTATTTTCTGTTTGGATAATCTGTCCGTTGGTGTAAGTGAGGTGTTAAAGTTCCCTACTATTATTGTGTTACTGTCGATTTCTCCTTTCATGGTTGTTAGTATTTGCTTTATGTATTGAGGTGCTCCTATGTTGGGTGCATAAACACTTATAATTGTTATATCTTCCTCTTGGATTGATCCTTTGATCATTATGTAGTGTCCCTCCTTATCTCTTGTAACAGTCTTTATTTTAAAGTCTATTTTATCTGATATGAGTATGCTACTCCAGCTTTCTTTTGATTTGCATTTGCATGGACTTTTTTTCCACCCCTTCACTTTCAGTCTGTGTGTGTCCCTAGGTCTGAAGTGGGTCTCTTGTAGACAGCATATATGAGGGTCTTGTTTTTGTATCCATTCAGCCAGTCTGTGTCTTTTGGTTGGGGCATTTAATCCATTTACATTCAAGGTTATTATCGATATGTATGTTCCTATTACCATTTTCTTAATTGTTTTGGGTTTGTTTTTGGTGCGTCTTTTTCTTCTCTTGTGTTTCCCGCTTAGAGAAGTTTCTTTAGCATTTGTTGTAAAGCTGGTTGGTGGTGCTGAATTCTCTTAGCTTTTGCTTGTCTGAAAAGCTGTTGACTTCTGCATTGAATCTGAATGAGATCCTTGCTGGGTAGAGTAATCTTGGTTGTAGGTTTTCCTCTTTCATCACTTTAAGTATATCCTGCTACTCCTTTCTGGCCTGCAGAGTTTCCACTGAAAAAATCAGCTGATAACCTTATGGGGATTCCTTTGTATGTTATTTTTTGTTTTTCCTTTGTTGCTTTTAATATTTTTTCCTTCAATTTAATTTTTGTTAGTTTGCTTAATATGTGTCTTGTTGTGTTTTTCCTAGGGTTTATCCTGTATGGGACTCTCTGTGCTTCCTGGACTTGGGTGACTATTTCCTTTCCCAAGTTAGGGAAGTTTTCAACTATAATCTCTTCAAATATTTTCTCAGACCCTTTCTTTTTCTCTTCTTCTTCTGGGACCCCTATGATTCAAATGTTGGTATGGTTAATGTTGTTCCCAGAGGTCTCCGAGACTGTCCTCAATTCTTTCATTCTTTTTCTTTATTCTGCTCCTCACCAGTTATTTCCACCATTTGTCTTCCAGTTCACTTATTCGTTCTTCTGCCTCAGTATTTCTGTTATTGATTTCTTCTAGATATTTTTCATTTCAGTTATTGTGTTGTTCACATCTGTTTGTTGTTCTTCAGTTCCTCTGGATCTTTGTTTAAACATTTCTTGTATTTTCTCAATCCGTGCCTCAATTCTATTTGTGAGATTCTGGATCATCTTTACTAGCATTACTCTGAATTCTTTTAGGTAGATTGCCTATTTCCTCTTTATTTATTTTGGTCTTGTAGGTTTTTACCTTGCTCCTTCACCTGTGACATACCCTTTAGCCGTCTTATTTTTTTTTTAATGAGTGGAATTGTGTTCCTCTCTTACTGGTGTTTTGCCTGAGGCTTCCAACCCCTGGAGTTTGTAGGCTATTGGGTAGAGCTGGGTCTTGGTGCTGAGATGAGGAACTCTGTGCGACCTCACTCCGATGAATATTTCCTGGGGTTTGAGGTTCTCTGTTAGTCCAGTGGTTCTGACATGGGGCTCCCACTGCAGGAGCTTTGGTCTGACCCCAGGCTTGTGTACCAAGATCCTGCAAGCCACCTGGGGGCAGCAAAAATAAAACAAAAACAACAAAAAACAATAACAAAGTAAAAAATAAAATTAGGCTAGGAAACTAACAGATATATTGGGAAAAATATAAAAGTAAAAATATAGATGAATCAGCAACTGAAGGTACAACAGTACCACAATAGTAAAAAGAGGAAGAGGGGAAAAAAAGAGGCAGGGGGAAGACCTTGGCTGTGGAGGGCGGGGCCTAAGGCAAGGGTGATGTTTGGGCGGTGGGTGGGGCCAATGCTCAGGACCCACAGGGTTGGGAAAGGCCCTGGGGGCTGTGGGAGGTGAGGCTTAGGCTTAAGGAACAGAAGGGGCCCAGGTGTGCCCCCCACTCCTGGTCTCAGAGGGCAGGGACTTCACCTGGGAGCCCAACAGGCTTCCTGGGCTCGAATGGGCAGGGCAATCACCCTCCTCTCCTCTCCCGCTCCTCCTGGATGGCCCCTCCCGCCTGCCTCTCCTGATCCCCTGGCCTCCCTCCTACGCCCCCAGGACCCAGGCGGCCTGGATGGGGCTTTGGAGAGGGAGAAGCAGCTTGGGAGCTCAGCAGCCTCCCCAGCCGAGTGGGCCAGGCGATCGTCCTCCTCGCCTCTCTTTGCTCCTCCTGGAGAGCCCATCCCGCCTACCTCTCCTGATCTCCCCCGCCTCAGGGGTGCAATCCTGTTCTGGACTCCACTTCTCCTCCCCCCCCTCGGCCCCCTACGTTCTACAGGTTCACTCTGGGGTTCCTCCCGTATCCTTGGGGGTCAGAGTGCCCCACAGCTGCCGGCAGGCGCCCTTGTTGTGGGGGAGACGCTAACGCTGCGGTCTTCCCCCTGCCATCTTGACTGCGCTCCCTCCCCCCACTGATTTCTAACAAGATGTCTCTGGTCATCCTTGGTACCTTTCACAAGGTGTCCTCCTTTATTACCTGGAGAGGACATTTGGACCAGTGCAGAGTGGTTGCCGTGATGTTTCTGGTGGTGTGGGTGGGGATCTGTTGTCTATCCTTGAGACTGAGTGCTGCGGCCTGCTTGAACGTGGCCAGCCTAATAGGCTGTGCTTCGCTATATATGGGCTTCCAAGGCCTGGAGTGAAGGGGGAACTCCTGGAGGAACTGCAGTTGGCCACTCTGGAAAGTGCCACGGGGGTCGGGACTTGAGGATTTTATCTGACACTGACAACAGTGAGCTTGCCTATGGCGAGGGTGCAGTTAGTCCTTCCTGAAGAGGGTGTTAAGTATTAGGTAAAAAAGAAACCTTGCTGTGCAAGTAAGGTGGGAAAGAAAATCAGAGAAGCGTGGGAGAGACAGTGGAAGTCAGGAGTCTCCAGCCAGCAGTTTGGACGAGACCTGCAGTTTACCTTGAACTTCCGGGTTTCGGCACCAAATGATCTCGGAGAGACAGCAGTGAGCAGTCCTGAGGCAGGATCTTAGTTCCCTGCCCAGGAATTGAACCTGGGTATCCTGGATGAAAACCAGGAATCCTAGCTGCTAGACCACCAGGGCTAGAGGCTAGAAACAAAGTTGCCCTGGTTCTTGCACCCTCTGAAAGCAAGAGTGTTTCAAGGAGGAAAACTATGAAAGAGGTACAAAGTTTATTATCAGAGACACAACACAACATGAGGGAGAGCTCATAGAGAAGTAGTTTATTTATTTAAGACAGAAGCAAGGCAGAAATACACACCTGGAGAGAAAGGGTGTGGGCGTCTTCCTTAATGAGGAGGAGAGCTGTAAAAAGTGATTTAAATCACTTATATAGGACAGTCCTTCCAGGTCTTTGTTCTCCTCTGGCCAATTATCTCATTTTCCCACATCTGACCAGTCCTTGGACCCTCTCCGATAAGCATGTGCACCTTTTTGCCAAGATGGATTTCAGCCCAAAGGCTAAAACAGGAAGTCTGACAACACCAGAGGGAGTGAACGTTGTAGGAGAAGCCGTTAGATGTGGAACAGGATCAGTGTCACCATCTGGACAGTCAGTCACTGGCTCTGCAAGCTGCACTCACAACTCCCTGGTGTTGCCCACAAAGCACATGGATCTATGTAAGCTCTGCTTAACTCAGCTTTAATGAAGAGTCTGGAAAAAAACCTGCCCATGACCTGGCTGAATCCTGACTTGACCCGATCGGTTTGCAACTGTGTCTCCTGGGTCCACCCCTGCTCACCTCTTTATTGGCACTTCCTTCTGTCGTTGCGGAGGACACCTGGGTGCTGGTAGTGAACTCCATGTGCCTGGGTCTCATGCCCACTGTCCCGGGATCGTGATGGTTGCTGCTTGCAGGGCAGAGACACGGTGCCCGACCACCGTTGAAGTTCCTCTGCTTTCTGGAAGGAGTTTTTGGCTTATTGCTGTTGCAAGTCCAGGTTGAATCCAGAAAAACATAAGCCCCTGGAGGCCTTTAAGGGGGAATTGATGTCACCCAGGAAACCAAACGTGTATAAAATTGTAACAAGAGCAGGCGAAGTGCTATCAGGTGAGATGGTCGCTGAGGCTCAGGGGGCCCAGGGAAGCTCATGATCTTCTGCCCCAAGAGGTTGCTCAGACCTGGGACGGGAACGCTCACTCAGAGTTTCAAAGAAATGCCCCTCAACATGATAAAGGCCACATATGACAAACCCACAGCTAACATCATTCTCAGTGGTGAAAAGCTGAAAGCATTTCCTCTAAGATCAGGAAGAAGACATGGAAGTCCACTCTCACCACTTTTATTCAACATAGTTTTGGAAGTCACAGCCACAGCAATCAGAGAAGAAGAAGAAATAAAAGGAATCCAAATTGGAAAAGAAGAAGTAAAACTGTCACTATTTGCAGATGACATGATACTATGCATAGAAAATCCTCAAGACAGTACCAGAAAGCTACTAGAGCTCATCAATGAATTCAGTAATGTTGATGGATAAAAAATTAATACACAGAAATCTGTTGCATTTCTATACACTAACAATGAAAGATCAGAAAGAGAAATTAAAGAAACACTCCCATTTACTATCGCATCAAAAAAGAATAAAATACCTAGGAACAAACCTACCTAAGGAGACAAAAGACCTGTACTCAGAAAACTCTAAGACACTGATGAAAGAAATCAAAGATGACACAAACAGATGGAGAGATATACCATGTTCTTGGATTGGAAGAATCAACATTGTGAAAATGACTGTTCTACCCAAGGTAACCTACAGATTCAATGCAAACCCTATCAAATTACCAAAGGCATCTTTCACAGAACTAGAACAAAAAATTTAAAAACTGTATGGAGACAGAAAAGACCCTGAATACCCAAAGCAATCTTAAGAAAGAAAAATGGAGCTGGAGCAATTGGGGTCCCTGACTTCAGACTATACTACAAAGCCACAGTCATCAAAACAGTGTGGTAGTGGCACAAAACCAGAAATATAGGTCAATGGAACAGGAGAGACAGCCCAGAAATAAACCCACACACCTATGGTCAATTAATCTATGACAAAGGAGGCAAGAATATACAATGGAGAAAAGACAGTCTCTTCAATAAGTGGTGCTGGGAAAACTGGACAGCTACATGTAAAAAATGAATTAGAAAATTCTCTAACACCATGGACAAAAATAAACTCAAATGGATTAAAGACCGAAATGTGAAACTGGGGGGTACTAGAAAACTCCTAGGGGACAACATAGGCAGAACACTCTTTGACATAAATCACGGCAAGATTTTTTGACCCACTCCTAGAGTAATGGAAATAAAAACAAAAATAAACAAATGGGGACATAATTAAACTGAAAAGCTTTTGCACAGCAATGGAAAACCATACACAAAACAAAAAGACAACTACAGATTGGGAGCAAATATTTGCAAACCATGCAACCAATAAGAAATAATCTCCAAAATGCATATACAGCTCATATGGCTCAATCTAAAGAACAAACAAACAACCCAATAGAAAATGGGCAGAGTATCTAAGTAGACATTTCTCCAAAGAAGACATACAGATGCCAAAAGGCACATGAAGAGATGTTCAACATTGCCTAATATTAGAAAAATACAAATCAAAGCACAATGAAGTACCACCTCTCACTGGTTAGAAACAGACGTCATCAAAACTATACAAGCAATAATGCTGGAAAAGAGGGCGGTGTGGAGAAAAGGGAACCCTCCTACACTGTTGGTGGGAATGAAAATTGATACAGCCACTATGGAAAACAGTATGGAGGTCCTCAAAAACCTAAACTAGAGCTACCATATGATCCAGCAATCCCACTCCTGGAGATATATCCAGGAAAACCATAATTCACAAAAGATGCATGCACCGCAGTGTTCATTGCAACACTGTTTACAATAGCCAGGACATGGAAGCAACCTAAATGCCCATCGACAGACGAATGGATAAAGAAGATGTGGTACGTATATACAATGGAATATTACTCAGCCATTATAAGGAATGAAAGAATGCCATTTGCAGCAGCGTGGATGGACCTACAGATTACATTACTAAGTGAAGTTAGTCAGACAGAGAAAGACAAATACCATATGATATCACTCATATGCAGAATCTAAAAAAAATGAGACAAATGAACTTACATACAAAACAGTAATAGACTTCACAGACATAGAAAACAAACTTATGGATACCAAAGGGGAGAGGGGAGGGGAGGGATAAATTAGGAGTTTGGGATTAACATATACACTACTCTATATAGAATAGATAATAACCTATAAGGGAAAAGAATCTGGAATAGATACATGTATATGTATAACGGAATCACTTTGCTGTACAACTGAAACTAACACAGCATTGTAAATCAACTATATTTCAATAAAAAAAAAAAAGAAATGCCCCAACACTCCTCGTGGTGTGGCTTGGGTGCCCTTCAGGGTGCCTGCAGGCCCGGCTGTGTGACCAGTCCTGTGAGGAAGAGGAGGGCGGGGCCCTCTGTCAGCATCCGTCTCTGCGCGGTAGAGCACTGTGGTCTAGCACGGCGGTCAAGCACGGCGCTCCCTGCCATGGTGCTGCTCTGGCCCCGTGGCCGTCCTGCCAACCCCTTCTCTGCTCATTTCCATGGGCGATCACCTCCCTGCCCAGACCCGAATGCCAGCTTCACCTTTGTCCCTGTTGTGTCCAGGTCTTGGGATGCATTTGGGGCTGTTTGTCACTGTGACCCTGAGTTATTGTCACGAGGCCTTATGTCTCCTAAAACACTGGAAATGTTTTAACGGGAAAAGCAGAGGCTGTTTATTCTGAGCTGCTGCAGCCAGGGAGCCGTGCCCAGCTGGCTGGGCAGGGACTCGGGCAGCAGGAGAGTGGGTGGCTTTGAGGCTTTATTATGCGTATGTGGCTTAATTGTTACTGTATACATATAACACTATGCCCATGTAAGGGCCTATAACATACTTATTATATCATGTGTGTGTTAGCATGTTGAAATATTTTCTGTGTATAGAAAGCTTCTTTATAGGAAAAAGAGTGCCTCCGGCGTCCTGCTGGGGGCTGCGGGGCTGGGGAAGCTGGACGGCCGACAAGACGCAGGCGCCCCTGTGACGGCTGGGGCACACCCGGTTTCCTCCGACTGGTCCTCAGTCGGAAGCGAGGACAGAGACCATGGAAGCCGTGGGTTATTGATCAAGCCCCGCCCGTGGGAAGGATGTCACAGGGCAGTGGTAGGGCTTCCTGGGCTGTCACTCGAGATACAGGTCTGACTTCCTGCAGGTCTAGCACAGAGGGTTAGGTTTAGGTTAGCATGGAGGGAGAAGGCTGCTTCCTGGGCTGGATCCTGTGATGGTGCCTGGGTGTCCTGGGCTGTTGGCTGCATTCTTGGGTCAGAGTTCCATCTTTATATACGGTTGGCCAGGTACAGGTGTAAACTGAGTATCCCACCACAGCCCTGGCCTAGTGTCTTGTGAATGAGAATGTTCATGAGGCCCCCTTGGGATTTATCCCGTGCATCTCCCCTCCCCCGCCCCAGCACAGGTCCCCAGTGCACCTCTCCGCATCCAGCTTACATCACAATGCATCTCCCCACCCTCCCAGCACAGATCCCCAGGGAGTGTCGGTGTGAGGGGGCAGAGCAGAGCAGGGCTGCGCCCTTGACCTTGTGTGAAGTGCTCTACTGCCCTTCTCATGTTCTATTTGAACCAAACACTCGGGCTCTCTGGACATGCCTCAGAGTTGCCCAGTGCTGGGTTTTCTGTGCCCGACCCCAGCAGGCTGCACGGTCGGTGTCGGAGTCTGTGGGATGCCTGGTCTCCCAGCGCAGATGGCGGCTCTCAGAAGGGCCTTCGCCACAAGTGGACTCTCCTGTCAACACAGTCTGGGCACTCGTATGCTGGGAAGGAGGCCACCGGGCCCTGAAGAATGGTCTTAGCTGCTCACAGGTCCTCAAAGAGGCCAAGAAGGTCACTCACCGCCCCTAGTTTCCTCCTATTGTACCTTTTCCAATTATTGAAACATTTTCTTCCTGTTATTGGCCACCCAATAAGCCACCTGGTTTTTCCTTATGGTGCAGGACCCACTGCTCACATTTCTTTCTTTTCATTGGTTGCTGAGTGCTCTTTGTATATGAAGGAGTCCTGCCCTGTGTCACGTGTGCTCATGCGCTCTGCCCCGTTTCCATGGGACTTCAGAGCTCCTTGTGGGTGGGGCTTCTCCAGCTCTTTACCCTCAGGAGGAGGCTCAGCCCGGGCCCACCACTGTGCTTGGCCAGCTGGCCCTCTCCCTGGTGCCTGTGGCTCCTGCCTTCGCGGCTCCCAGCTTTCTTCTCGAGGACGGTGGCGGCCAGCCCCAGACAGCTCTCGCTTGTTCATCGGGACGTCCGGGCTGGCTGGCGGGATGGGGCCTGAGGACTGGCCTGTCTGCGTGAGCTCAGTGGGTGGACGGCTGGGTGGTGACTGGGGCCCCAGGAGGCTGATGCCGGCCTCCATCCTGGTGCTTGTGCAGCTGTGTTCCTGCGGCCTCCTGCACTGACCACTGAATGAGCCCCTCAGGGTTTGCCCACAGGGATGGGGATTGTTGCTTTTACCTTTGTGGGGGGGAGGGGCGGTGAGTCTGGGCTGGAGGCCAGTGGCGCAGGCGTGGTGGAGCCTGAACCGGGGTCTCTGTGGGTATTGAAGGACTCTTGAGGTGGAGCCTGGCTGGACACTTGGGTCTTCGGGGCCCAGAGCTGCCCTCTGCCCCCTTCCCTCTGGCCCCTTGTCCACGTCTTCGGGGGGGGGCGCACCTCCTGCTCCCAAGGGACCACAGGCACCTCCCCCAAGGTACGCTCAGGTGGCATGGGGTTCTTTACTTAAAGGAACTTACAAGGAAAAGAAAAGTAAAGAGAGAGAGGTCGACCTGATTCTGGCAGTGGGTCAGCTGGAAGATGGATTCTGTCTTGTTTCTTTGAAGAAAGAATTTAGGAAAGAGACCAAGATTGTGAAATAGAGACAGTGTTTACTAGAAGGAAGGTAAGAGTGGAAGAGCACATGGGAAACTTGGAGCAAGTCATGTGCCGTAGGGGTGGCTTAGGTTGCTTACATGGGGACGGTTTTCCAGGTGGTCTCTGGCCAATCATCTTGAAGTGTCAGCAGGAGAGTGATTGCAGCTGCTCAGCCTGGAGCCCATCTATCTCCTACGTCGGGACGAGGGCATGGGGGACGGGGGTGGGTGCTGCAGGGCTGATTTGGCCACACTGCGGACCCCTTGGGAAGCGCCTTTTGCTGTGGGACCCTGCCTCGCAGCCTAGGGCCCTGCCCGCAGCCCTGAAAACTGCCCTGGCCCCTCCCCAGAAGGCCTGCTCTGCAGCCTCATTCTGCACGAACGGGGCCTGGGGGTGGACAGCAGGGAGGGTGGGCACGGGACAGGAGCAGGGCATGGGGGGCAGTGCCCTTGGACCTGGGGGCACAGAGGGTGGGGCTGAGCCTGGGGAGTGAGCCCTTGGCTTGGCTGGGCTGGACTCAGACGCTGGATTGGGCTGGTTGGGACTCTGAGTCCTAGATTTGGCTCTGGGCTCCAGCGTGGGCTGGGCCATGGGCTCCAGGCCGTCACTGTGCTCAGGGGTTGTTCAGTCAGAGCCGGTGTGGGCCCAAGCCCAGGGGCCTGGGAGAAGCCTGGGGTGGCCAGCAGCCACGCCCAGCCCAGGCCTCTCTGCGGAGGGAACAGATGCTCTTCTGGGACTTGCCCCAAAGTGGGGTGGTGTGGGGCTGTGATAGGTGGGCCCCCTTGTTGCCTTCGCCCTTGGGGCTGAGCTGGAACCTCTGGGCGCCCGTGTGTTTGTGTAAGACACAGATGGAGGTGTGTGGTGGCGAGGTGAGGCAGTGACAGGTGTGTGTGGAGCTCATGGTCTGGGGGGCTCTAGGGGTCAGGACGCAGCGGGAGGCTGACCTCAGGCTCACACAGGTGCAGCCCGAGGGGCTCAAGGGCAGGCGTCGGCCACTGGGCTTCGGGGTGCTTGGGGGGCATGGAGAGGTGAGGGATGCCGTGTGGTGCGGCACTGCTGGGGGGCGAGGGTGGGAGCCCTGGGGCCCAGTGTGGGGCAGCTCTCGAGGGGCCCAGAGGCAGCCGTGCCAGGGACGGTGTTCAGCTAGGAGGCCATGGGACCGGCCCTCGTGTGACCACCCTGGCGTTCCTGCGGGGCGGGGCGGGCCGGCTAGCGGCTGATCGTTGGTCTGGGGGATAGAAGTGAGGGGCAGGGCCCAGGGCTGGGCAGGCTGTGCTGTCCTCAGGCAAGTTCAGCCTCTTGGTTACATGTTTGGGGGAGGGAAAGGCAGGGTGTGGGGTGACCCCCAGGCCCGTCACCTGGGGCCCCCGTGGAGCCCAGCAGGCAGAGGGGGCCCTGTGCCAGCGTGCCCAGCATGCCCAGCGTGCCTGGCAGGGTCCCCGAGGGCCAGATGTTCTCCTGGACACGGCTGTCCACCCTTGGCCGTCCTGTTTGCCGCCCCTCCCGGCCTCCCCGTTTGGTGCAGGGCCCCCTGAGCGATGCAGCCCCTTCCCTGCAGACCAGTCTCTCTGTCTCTGCCTCTGTCTGTCTCTCTCTCCCCCACAGGAAGCTGGAGCGGCACATCGGACGGCCTTGGGCCGCAGCGTCCATGCTGACCAGACTCCGGCTCCCGGTCTGGGCCGCTGTCCTGCTGGGCCTCGGCCTGGGGCTGTCGAGGGGCGGCCTCCTCCCCTCGCCCTGCTAGGCTGCAACAAACACACGCGTGGCTTCCCGCAGCGAAAGGCCGCGTCCCCGGGATGAGCCAGCCCCCCTGAACCGCTGGGCTGAGGGAGCCCAGCACGGCCAGCCCCCGACCCGGGCCCCGGCCCCCTTTCGTGGAGCTTTTACTGAGAAGGGCCGACAGCTGTGGATCCTGACTCTGCCCTCTGGGGAGGGCTGTGCCTCCTCTGAGGTGGCATCACCAGGAAGGATGGGACTTTGATCCCTGGTCTCTGTGACGGCGGAGTCCTGACCCATCCCTGCATCCTTGCCGGCTGGCGGACACAGCAGCCTCACTGCATCGGCACGGCCACGCTTCCTGGTCCCTCACCGGAGCCCCTGGAGCCCCACTCCCGTGCCTCCTGTGACGCACTGGTCACCTCTGTGCAGCCAGCTGAGTTCAGTGCCACCCGGACCCCCTCGCCTCCTGCGGTCCTTCTCACTGCCCAGTCTGTCCTGAGCGGTGAGCCTGGTCTGGCTCTGCTCCCCTTTGACAGCCCCTCCCCACCGCTGCCCCTCCTGGCCTGGCTTCCTGGCGTTCCCTCCTGGTTCTCCTTTCTGGCACCCAGCTCGGCTGTTTTGGGCTGAATTGTGTCCCCAAATTCCAATCTTGAAGCCCGGACCCCAGGACCTCAGAATGTAACTGTATTTGGAGATGGGGTCTGTAAAGAGGTGATGATGTAAACTGGGGTCTCTAGGGTGGGCCCTAATCCAGTCTGACTGGCGTCCTTATAAGAGGAGGACATTAGGACAGAGACACGTACAGAGGGATGACCACGTGAGGACACGGGAGAAAACGGCGTCTACATGGCACGGAGACAGGCCTCAGGAGAAGCCAGCCCTGCACCTCCCGGATCTGGGATTCCAGCCTCCAGGGTGTCAGACAGTGATGTCTGTTGTCAAGGGCCCCTGTGGTGTCTGTTACAGCCTCCTGTGCAGACACACCCAACGCGTGCGACTTCCCTGTGGCTCCCCCAGGACCCTGGCTCGCCCCTGCGCCCACAGGCCAGGAGGGACGCCCAGGCTTGGGCGGTGGTGTGGGGGAGGCAGGCTGTGGACTTCTTGAGGGTAGGAGGCGTGTTAACCTAGGGAGACTTCTCAGCGAGCTAGGTGACTGTAAAGAACGCTTTATTGTCATTAAGAAAATGAAGAGACGGCAAAGAATATAGGTGGGCTCCAGCATTTAAAACGGAGACCAGCCCCCCACGCTGCGATGACGTGGACCTTCCTTCCCACCCGGGGGGGCGGCTCCTCCGACGCGGATGCTGAGCGCGTGTTTCCCCAGAGGCGGAGAGTTGGTACCGGGCCCGGAGGCTGGCCCTACGGGGGTCGCGCCTCTCACCCCCCCCCGGTGCAGGCAGAGCTCCTGCTGTACGTGACTCAGGCCTTTGGTTGCAGGATGCGCTGGCCGTGCCTTCTGCCCTCTTCTCCGGGAGCCCCTCCAGCTCAGCCCGCGGGGCACCAGGTCAGCAGGGCCCTCTCCGGGAGGCCGGTCTGGCTGGACCTCACCGCCTCCCGCGCTGGGGCTCCTGCAGCGGCCTCGGGCCCAGGCCCTGCTCTGAGCAGCGTCCTCGGTGGAGGTGACTGGAGGGACCACTAGCGGCACCAGCAGAAGCTCTCCTGCTGGGTGAGGCGGGCGCTGAGGGGGGCGGTTCCCCTCCAGCTTCTGACACAGGCCGTCCTCCTGGGACCCTGCGTCTGGAGCCCGGCCGGGACAAGTTGCAGGGGGCGGGCCCTGTGCAGAAGCCCGGGAGGCCGGGCTCCTCCTCTTCCAAGGGGACCCCCCACGCCGACCCGGGCGTTCCCGGTGGTCCCTGGGGCCCCGGAGGTGTCCTGCGGGGACATCAACTCAGGTTGGGCATCACCTGCTGTCCACTCGGGTCTGTGAGTGGGGTGGGGGGCAGGTCGTGGTGGCCACGAGGCCAGAGGCCGGGGGTGCAGGCGAGGGTACTCGTGAGCTCAGAGGCTGGCGAGGTCAGCAGGCGGAGGGGCAGGCCTGGCGCAGGCTGAGCGGCACAAGGCGATGGACGTGGTCCTGCCGGTCCGGGGTGGCCCTGGACGCAGCACGTAGTGAGCGCTAGGCGCCCTGCCCGATCATGTTTCTGTAGTCGGGGACGATCGTCCGCTTCAGCTCCACAACCGACGAGAAGATCCATTTCACCTGAGGGGTGGCGAGGCTGAGTGCAGGCTGGACCCCACCCGGGCCGCCACCCAGGGCCTGTCCCCCCATCCCCGGGCCAATGGACAGTGAGGGTTTCCAGGGTGGACATGAGGACATGATGGGGACAGTGAGGGAGAGTGGGGGACAGTGAGGGGACAGTAAGGGGACAGTGAGGGACAGTGAGAGAAGGTGAGGGGAGAGTGAGGGGATGATGAGGGACAGTGAGGTACCGTGAGGGACAGTGACGGACAGTGGGGGACAGTGAGGGACCGTGAGGGACAGTGAGGGACAGTGATGAGAAAGTGAGGGAAAGTGAGGGACAGTGAGGGACAGTGAGGAACAGTGGGAGACAGTGAGGCACTGTGAGGGACAGTGGGGTACAGTGGGGGACAGTGAGGGACCGTGAGGGACAGTTAGGGACAGTGAGGGACAGTGAGGGACAATGGGGGACAGTGAGGGAAAGTGGGAGCAGTGGGGGACCGTGAGGGACAGTGGAGCGCAGTGAGGGACCGTGAGGGACAGTGCGGGACAGTGAGGGACCGTGAGGGACCGTGAGGGACAGTGAGGGACAGTGGGGGACAGTGAGGGACAAAGAGGGACAGTGAGGGACCATGAGGGACAGTGGGGGACAGTGAGGGACAATGGGGGACTGTGAGGGAAAGTGGGGGCAGTGGGGGACCATAAGGGGCAGTAGGGGGCAGTGAGGGACCGTGAGGGAGAGTGGGGTGTAGTGAGGGACTATGAGGGACAGTGAGGGACCGTGAGGGACCGTGAGGGATAGTGAGGAGACAGTGAGGAGACAGTGGGGGACCGTGAGGGACCGTGAGGGACAGTGAGGGAAGGTGAGGGACAGTGAGGGGACAGTGAGGAACAGTGAGGGACAGTGAGGGACAGTGAGGAGACAGTGAGGGACAGTGAGGAACAGTAAGGGACAGTGAGGAGACAGTGAGGGACAATGAGGGACCATGAGGGAGAGTGAGGCGACAGTGAGGAGACAGTGAGGGACAGTGAGGCGACAGTGAGGAGACAGTGAGGGACAGTGAGGCGACAGTGAGGGACAGTGAGGCAACAGTGAGGAGACAGTGAGGGACAGTGAGGCGACAGTGAGGGACAGTGAGGAGACAGTGAGGGACAGTGAGAGACAGTGAGGTGACAGTGAGGGACAGTGAGGGACAGTGAGGCGACAGTGAGGGACAGTGAGGCGACAGTGAGGGAAAGTGAGGGACAGTGAGGAGACAGTGAGGTGACAGTGAGGGACCGTGAGGGACCGTGAGGGACAGTGAGGAGACAGTGAGGGACACTGAGGCGACAGTGAGGAACAGTGAGAGACAGTGAGGGACAGTGAGGAGACAGTGAGGGACAGTGAGGGACCGTGAGGAGACAGTGAGGGACAGTGAAGGACAGTGAGGAACAGTGAGGGACAGTGAGTGACAGTGAGGGACAGTGAGGAGACAGTGAGGGACAGTGAGGGACAGTGAGAAGACAGTGAGGGACAGTGAGGGACAGTGAGGGACTGTGAGGGTCCATGAGGAGACAGTGAGGGACAGTGAGGGACAGTGAGGGACGGTGAGGGACAGTGAGGGACAGTGAGGCGACAGTGAGGGAAAGTGAGGGACCGTGAGGAGACAGTGAGGGACAGTGAAGGACAGTGAGGAACAGTGAGGGACAGTGAGTGACAGTGAGGGACAGTGAGGAGACAGTGAGGGACAGTGAGGGACAGTGAGAAGACAGTGAGTGACAGTGAGGGACAGTGGGGGACAGTGAGGGACTGTGAGGGACAGTGAGGGAAGGTAAGGGACAGTGAGGAAACAGTGGGGGACAGTGAGGGACAGTGAGGAACAGTGAGGGACAGTGAGGGACAGTGAGGAGACAGTGAGGAGACAGTGGGGGACAGTGAGGGACCGTGAGGGACAGTGAGGGAAGGTGAGGGACAGTGGGGGACAGTGAGGGACCATGAGGGACAGTGAGGGGACAGTGGGGGACAGTGAGGGACCATGAGGGACAGTGAGGGGACAGTGGGGGCAGTGGGGGACCGTGAGGGACAGTGAGGAACAGTGGGGGACCGTGAGGGACAGTGAGGGGACAGTGGGGGACAGTAAGGGGACAGGGGACAGTTGGAGACACAGTGGTGACAGCGAGGGCACAGCAGGGCCGGCCCGCCCACCTTGAAGAGGGTCACGGTGGCGCTGTAGCACACGCTGAGCAGGAAGAGGGTGATGAAGATGGAGATGGTCGTCCACAGCCCGTCCAGCTCCCCGTCCTGGGCATCAGCACAGGTCTCCTCCTCTAGGAGCAGTTCTGCACAGGGAGGGGGGGTCAGTGCTGTGCCTGCCCCCGGGGGGCAGGGGTGGGGTCATCGGGGCCTCGCAGCGCAGCTCCCATTGTGGCGGGGTGGTGGTGGGATGCCCCAGGTGGGCCGGGCCAGAGGCACCTGAGGACAGTCGCTGGGCATGAGCCCCAGCCCCCCATTCCTCCAGCCTGGGCCCCAGTCTCGGCCTGGCCAGTGGGTCCTGCTCCCTCTCCTGTGCTGTGCGCTGAGCTGGGGCCCTTGGGGGGGAGGGTGCCCGGACCCCCCGCAGGACAGTGGCTCAGGCCCCGGCCTCCTCGCCCCCTGGGGCCAGACCCGGAGGCGGGAGGGTCAGCAGAGCACGTGGCCCGTGGGCCCTGCCCCAGGGAAGGGGCAGGACAGTGTTGGGCTCTGTCCCTGTGTCCGCGGGGCTGGGAGTGCCAGGACGAGGGGGCTGTGGGAGGATTTTGGCCTGTTTGGCAGGCGGCGTCGGTGCCCCAGGGAAGAGGAGGGATGGGTGACGGAGGTGGTCAGTGCGGTCAGTGTGGGGAGGGGCCGCTGAGCAGCCCATGGGCGTTGGAGGGTGGGGACCAGGCTGGGGTCTACGGCGAGGACTCATGAGACCCAGCTCTGTGGTCGGGTGTGGGTCTGTGTGGCTGCCCTGTGGGAGGGCCCGTGTGCAAGGCCCGTGTGTGTGCACACGCGTGGGTGTGTGTGTTGGGTGCCCTGCTCACGCGTGTACGTGGGCAGGTGAGTGCATGTGGATGAAGATGGTGGTGTGTGGGCTGGTGTGGCTCAGTGGGGGGCTCGTTTCCAATGGCTCTGGGCTCAGTGTCCACGGGTGCGTCTGGACAGTCCCTCCCCGGGCACTCAGGGCCGCTTGCCTCTGCCCCTTATGGGCACAGGGATGAGTGTCCCCACGAGTGCACAGGCCTGGCCCCTGGCAGGGACAAGCAGGGCAGAGCCACCTGGCCTGAGTGGAGGGGGGCCTGATCTCCCGTGCCCGACGGTGCAGCAGGGCCGTCCACCCACCCGGGCCGCGTGTGGCCCCCGTGAGGGCACAGAGCTGGCACGCGGACCCTGGAGCCAGGGACAGGAACGTGGGGACGAGGACGGCCAGTGTCCCACAGCTTGGGCTGGAACAGGGGCGGGAAGAAGTGGGCACTCATTCTCCTGAGGGTCTCTGGTGGGCTTCTCCCGTTCCGGGCACATACTCCAGCCCCAGCAGCTGCTGGGGGGGGCGGCCGGAGCAGCTGTCGCCTCCGGGAGGGGCCCTCCCCGGCCTCGGGCAGCCCCCAAGCGGCCTGCGCAGACCCGCACACTCTGGGTCTGGCCCTGAGTGGGATGAGCCCTCGTGCACTGGTGGTGACAACCGTGACCCAGAGCCGGGTCCCCCCCGCCCCAACGCAGGCCCGGCGTGCCCCAGGGCTCTGCTCGGAAAGAACCATGACAGCATTGCGGGGTCCCAGGGCGGCGCTGGGT